>NW_017307520.1:348550-367052 GCF_000935625.1 Nanorana parkeri | reverse complement strand
CCTGCATAAAGGTTTTCTGATCGTTCCAACAATGATCAGAAAACTGTAACATTGTTTCAGGAATAGATACATTATGTTTCTATTAATAAAAACAACTGTACAGAGCTAAGAAACCTCTAACCCCCCAAAACATTAATAAATATTATAAATAAGTGATATAAACCATCAATAAATGGATAATGAAAATATAGTGTACAAAAAACTGTATATAACTTGAATTGTTAATTTATATCATGATAAGTTAGTGTAAAATTGATAATTCACACAGTGAAAAAATATTTCTAAATACTATATAAATAAAAAAATAATTCATAAATCTACAAATATTCCATGTGCAAAGTTCATTACAAGAAACAATCTTGAAAATCCATTCCACATCCCAGTGAGAAAACAGAGTATCCAAAAAGTGCTCCGTATTAAGTTTGTGTTCTCCTCATGCCACACAATCACCCCCTTATGAGTATGCACTCACCGCATACATTTGGCTGCGAACTAACAGCCAAATCTCATTAAAGTGCCAGATGGATTCCCTTTGTTGATATATGTTCATCACCGATATCCACGTCATAAGGATTTAAAAAACTCCTCATTGTACAATAAGCCATATTTAATTTATTAGAGATCCATAAAAAAAACCTCACATGTATAGTAAAAGACAAGCAGCTGGTAGATACAAGCAAAACAACACACTTCCGTGTTATGTGTAGCGTCAAACAGACCCCCACTGACGCGTTTCATCATCAAGATGTCTTCAAGGGACGACAGGTCTGTTCAACTACACCGTTCACGTTCATTTTTAGCAAACATATAAACATTGCATTCACAAAAAACTGCCACTAGATGTCCCCCTTCTCAGTGGGATATATTCAACCCATAATATAGTGAAATAAGATACCAATTGATATATAAAAACTAACAGAATATACTTTTCACTAGACTAAATATATTTTTTTCAATAGATAAAACTAAGCCCATTATTGTTAATAAAATAAATCCCATTATTGCTAATAAAACTAATAAAATAAAATAATCCAAGCAATAAAATGTAGTTACCATTATTAGTTATCAATCAACCAACAAAAAATCAATCAATAATAATCACTAACAATAATAACAACCCATACCATTACCCATCAACATTATTACCTATATTATTTTTTATTTTTTGTCACCTATATCATTAATTACTAAATATATTAATGAAAAAATATATAACTTTATTTAAAAACTACTAGGAACTATATCCTTATTTATTACTTAAAAAACAATTTAGGTCAAAATAAATATTAAGCCCCTTGGGAACCATGGTATCCAGTAGGAAAATCCATTTGGATTCATTCTGAGAAACCTTGCGGGTGAGGTTAGTACCTCTCCCGTGCTTTTCTACTTTGTCAATCCCCACTATTTCGTTCCTGAAAAGCGATCGGTTTCTGAAAAAGGTTAACTCTTTCATTAATGGATGCCTCTATACTGATTCTCAGTGGTTACCAGCATTGCAGGGCCGCAAATAACTGGTCACGTACAGTGTACGTGGCCAGTCATTTGGTCACTTTGTGGCGAGACGTACAGTGTACGTCTTCCGTCATGAGGGGGTTAAGGGGGGCAATGATACTGATTATTGTCCACCTTTTAGACCGATAACCGGTACCGATATTCTGTTTACATCCAGCTGCACCAGTTTGTTTAGTTTTTTTGTTGTATTCTGACAGCGGCCAGCATTAGCTCCCCTGCCATCTGCTTATTCCCTTGCTATCTGTTTTTTTTATTCTATTTTGAAAGCAGCCGCCGTCAGAGTAAAGAAAAAAAAACAACAGATAGCAGGGGAATGAATATCTAGGCTGCTTTGGCTTTTTCAAATTGCAATAGCCAATAGCAGGCTGGCTATTGTACTCGCCCACTGCTGCTGTCAATCAGCAGAGGGGGACATGAAGGATTACCTGAAGGAGAACTTCAGGTCCATGTCTGCTGATTGACAGCAGCAGTGGGTGGGTGCAATAGCTAGCCTGCTATTGGCTATTGCAAATTGAAATAGCCAATAGCAGCTTAGCTATTCGTTCTCCTGCTATCTGTTGTTATGTTCTGTTTTTTTACTCTGAAGGCGGCCGGTGGCCGCTGTCACAATATATAAAAAAAAGATAGCAGGGAAATCAGCAGATTGGAGGAGAGCTAATGCTTGCGCCAGTGACATCAGATGACCTATAAGAATCAGTGTGAGCACTGAGCCAGTTGCTGACTGGTCTTCAGCTCTCCCTTGCTCCTGTGCTATCCGTTTCCTGTGACTCAGTTTCAGAGGCATAACTAGAAACCTCAGAGCCCCCGATGCTAGAAACCATTAAGGCCCCCCCAAAGAAAACATGATTTTGATACCTTTTTTTTTCTTCTATTAAATAAACAGTATGTATGTTAGGACTTTCAGGGCTGGTTCAAACCAGCTCCAGTGGATTCCGGCCCGATTTGGTGCTGGAACGCACTGGATCACATCCTGGCCAGCTCACTGTGTTCTGGGGTGGGAGGGGGACGTGGCGGTGCATTAAAGTCAATGGCACCGCAGGCACGCCCCCTGGCCGCAGTGCGATCGCCTGCACCGAAACGCATGGCAAATGTCCAACTGGCCGAACACCAGGGCCCAGTCGCAAATGTGACCGCTGCGACCCTGGTCATTTCACCTGCGCGTAGTATCAGTATTGGCACTGGTGCATCCCTACTTAATAATATAATGTATTGCTGGGACTGACTGGAGAGGGTCCTCTCCCAACAGAAGAATGTGCTGCCTGCTGTATCGGTAGAGGCTCCGCAAGGCAGACAAGTGACAGGCGCAGCCTCTCCATCCCCACACAGCTGCCCGTACATTCAGAGCGCAGCGGGGGAGGAAGCAGCTAACCCGAAGAGGGGGACAGCATGAGGAAGCTTCGGGCCCTCTGCTTCCTTTCTGGCCCCCCCCCCAACAGGCAGAACGCCAGGGCCCGGTCGCAATAGTTCCGCCAGTGCTCTGTTTACCTGTGCATGATTCTGGCTGACGACTTTGACTTTGATTTGGTACTTCACCTGAGCTCTAGATTTACCCAGGTATGACTCTGGCCTGTGACCCTGATCCTGCTTTTGAACGATTCGGCACCTCACCTCTGTATCTGATCCTTCTGTGCATGACCCTTGCTTGTGACCTCAACCCTGATTACCAGCTCAACTACACTCTGACCTTGCAACGCATGGTACCTCAGGTTCCTGCAACATCAGTTCCTGTAGACGCATTAGCCTGGTCAACACACTCAAACTGCAGTACAGGGTCCCACCAGACGACCTCTTCGGCACTCATGCCTCCTCTCACTTGTTACTATGATGGGGAGTTGGACTGGTGGTGCAAGAGTAGCCCCTTATTCAGCTCGTTCTCCAGTCAGGTACGTGATAAATATACTGACAGAACATTTAGGAATTTTTATCAGGAAATCAGGCTGCTGCTTTCTCAAATATGCAGTATAATCTCACGTTGGCTAATTTGGGGCTAATCTGTACTTAAAAAGGCCTGAAAATGATTCTGGTATGCATAGTGGTTAAAAAGTTATAACTAAGTAACCTTGCGCATACCAAAACTTCAAAACTTGGTCTGGTCATGAAGGTTTTGCTTACCCCTGTTTGTAAATGGGTTACATAGTTACTTTTTATTAGGTATAAATCAGTATAGCAAGTATCTACATACTGAATGTGTATCATTAGCATGAAAGTCTAATACACTGTCAGATGCGTAAACAGATTAAAAGTCTTCTTTAAATAATTGCTAGAAAAAGATTCATGGTTTTAGGCCCACTAGAGATCAGGATACAGAGAAAACCAATTAAAGGGAAATATTTGTTTAAGTTTTTTGCATGTAAAAATTTACTTTAAAAAATGAGATATTTGTACTTGCTAAAAATCCCTTTCTTGGCCATTAAGGAACATTGCATTTCATAACCATGGTTTATACTGCTTGCTACAGGAGGATTGGACACTCTATGGCTTCTGACCTCTTTTCACTTCATTGTGGCTCATGTAAGGGTATGAACTTTCTGTTTTTGTCTGTCCATACACCATTTTTATTTAGTGATTAATATCTTGAGGTCTCCTTTAGCAACCTTGTGAGGTTTTTAAATAATTTTAGGGACTGGGTTTAAAATGTTGTTTTCTTTATGCTTAACAAAACATTATATGATTTTATACAAGCGATGTGGTTGATTGTGAGTGGATTTGTGATGGTATTAAAGTTGGTAGAAATGCAAGCAAACATGTTTGGGACTTCTACAGAAAAAGGAAAAATGTAAGCTGGTAAATTGTAGTCCCAGAGTGGCAAATAAGATACTGTATTTGTTGAGCCAGTTGGTGCTCATCAGTCTACAAATCAAGAGAATTGCAATTATCGTGTGCTGGAAAACCGAAGCGAGATACCAGTGGGTCTAGCTGCCACTTGCAGATCTACAGAGACAAAACAATTCCAGTGACACATGCTGTAAAGCAGTGGTTTCCACACTTTAGAAACAAAGGGGTAGTTCACTTTCTGTCACTCTGTTTGGGAGCAAGACTGGTCAGTGTGACGTACACCTGGCCCGAACCCGCTGTACGTCAATCACACGTGACTATACACAGTTCTGAACTGAGTGTGGCATCACAAAGACATGGCGATACCACTCTCAGCCTCACCGTGCACAGAGATTTCCCAGCTTATGGGACAATAATCTCAGGCCAGCAGACTGAGAGCGATCGTCACTAGGGTTGGTTAACTCCGCGGTTAACCCTTTACACACCAAATATTAGCCGCCACCCCATGTTTTTTTTAACGGAAACACGGACCGTGCCCAGCAAGTGCTGTAACAATTTAAAACACTTAAACAATGCCTATGATACCGCTGTCCTCTCAGACAGGAATATGACAGGATTCTCTATACAATAGCACTCGTCACAGAGGCAAGGACACCTTAAGTTCATATTTAGAGTGTAGAGATAAGCTTAACGATTTTTAAGATCATCCTTTAATGAAAGAAATGGTGCAGAAAAATATACAGAAAAATATATTAATAAAGAGACAAAATATATAAGAACAGTAAAATAAAAGGTGAATACCTAACAGTCCTGGTTTTAGGAGTTCTGATAGAGCCCAAGGTTCAATAGAGGGGTCTGAAGGGGTCTCCTTTAAGCAAGTTTTAAGCAGATGATGTCCAGATATTAAAGGGGAACTCTTCTGTGGTGTTAAGAGTTTCTGATGTTGCCGGAGTTCCTTTCTTGATATTTCAAAACAAGAGCCTCTCTAGCTGCCTCGGCAGCATCTTTTTGTCAGCCCTCTAGGGGGTATCATGTAGCTGGCTCTTAGGGCAGGGCTGTGGAGGGAGAGTAGGAGGGATGAGCCTTTTCAAGTTCCTCCTCTGCTCCTCCCAGACGATTAAAATCATAATTTAAGATGATAGCGGAGTATTTATATTTAATACGGTCCGGCAACCACCAAATTATGATGTGTCATGAAGTTCCCGTTAGATTAAATCTAAAAATGCCGCCAGGTTCTTTCGTATGTCAACTCAATTCTTTCCTGGCAACCCGACCTGGACTATACACTCTGCTTATTTTGGTTCTTTGATGCCTCCAAACGATCGCAATGTATCCCCAACTACAAAGGCCTGGACTGGCTTCACATCTGCTTATAGCCAGGAGGTGTATCATGCGACATTGGGGTGCTCCCAAGGATCCTCAGCTCCAAGAAATTGTCGGTGATCTGAAATCGTTGTTATACACAGAAAGACTTGATGCGGAGATGCACAAAAAAACTCGCACTAAATTTTTCTTTTGTAGGTGGAGATAATTTATAGGCAAATCTCTAACATCTCTGGAGATCGAACAGCTTATGAAGCCCTTTCGTTATACTAACTGGTATTTTCGAGAGGAAATGTCAAATGCCTTGGGGGTTTTGCACCTAGACTCAGAATGAGATAACCTTTCTGTAGTTGTCCTCGTTTGCTTCCAAGGAGCGCTAATGTTTGTTACACATAGTGACTGTTATGTTTTATTGAAGAAATTACATGATTTATTGTGAAACTTACATGTTAGGATAGGATGCAACACTTGTATCTATTGTGCCTTAACCAAGCTACTTACCTTGAATTATAGATGATTATTGTGGTTTTATAGTTGGCTGTAAATTGCTGAAATTTTTTAATAAAATTTTATTGAAAAAAACGTGCCCCAAATATGAAGGATGGTGGGCCAGGAAGGTAAATGTCGCCTGTCCAGCCGAGGCTTATTGAAAACGATGAATTCTTGATATCTGTGTTCTCGTTGTGACGAGACAGAGCTATTTGTGCACTTAATTTTACACTATCACTGTCCAATTCCAAATTATGAAATGTAGCTCATACTGTAACTCAGGTTTATGACCTTGGGTGAATGCTGGGTCACCTGGGTTCATTACCTCTACCAGACCTGCTTGTGTTTATCAACTTGTCCACTGGTAACAGATGAATGCCTGCTTGCATGCCTTTAAATAGGGACAGCTATAAAAGGTTTAGAGGGTTATTTGGGACTCTCACTAGTGCTGGGGCAATAAAGACCACAGACCAGATAAGCAGATCTCTCTTGGAATGTGGAGGGACCTGGCAAATGACTAAATGAAGGCCTGCATTTGCTCTGAACTGGGGAACAAGAGAATGCTATATTTAATATTAATAGACTCAAACACCATTATCGCCCAAATAATGCCTGTGCTTCAAAGGTCAGTGGGAGTAAAAATGTGCCTATGCCAGTGGTCAGTAGGAGAACAAAATACCCCTATGTCAGTGGTCAGTGGGAGGAAAAATTGCCCTTATGTCAGTGGTCAGTGGGAGTAATAAATGCCCCTACGTAAGTAGTCAGTAGAACAAATTATGTCAGTAGAACAAATAATTGCCCCTTCAGCAGTGGTCAGTAGGAATAAAAAAATGCTCTGGCATCAGTGGAATTACAAAATGTCCATGTGTCAGTGGGAGTAATAAAAGCGCCTGTGTCAGTGGGAGTTAAACATGCCCTGGGGTCAGTGGGAATACAAAATGCCCCTGTGTCAATGGTCAGTAGCATAATAAATGACCTAGTGTCAGTGGCCAGTAAACGGGGGTCCCCAGAATTTTGAAACAATGGTCCAGTCCATTGTCTTTCACAGTGTTTAAGGGCCAGACTGTGGTCAGTAGGAATAAAAAAATGCCTGGGGTCTATTTTCCGCTGAGACATTTATATGTGCATCTCTCCACTCTTGGCTTCCTCACAAGAGCCTTGATACCCATTGAGAAACTTTCAATAGCAACAGTTCTCACATAATTATTTGACCTTATAACATACTACCAGATCATGCGTTTCCTACATGCCCTCACTTCACTAGGGATTGGGGGAGAGAGCTGGGTCACCCTATTCAGGACCCAGATTGGGAGAAAGCCTTCTAACTGATATTTAAATCTAGTATGGATAGCCAGACACAGGAACACAACTATAAAATTCTCACCAGATGATACCATTGTCCAGCTGGCATGGCTAAATATAATCATTCTACATCTGACTTATGCTGGCATTGTGGAGACAGGCTGGGTGCTATGCTTCACATTTGGTGGAGTTGCCTTATAATCTGGCCATACTGGTACACCATAATTAGGATATGTAAAGCAATAACAAGCTCTCCATGAAATGAGACTCCCGATGTCACTCTATTACCGATCCTACTGCGTGGGTTGATCAGATTTCTTATTTCAGGTCATGTGTTAATCCCCAGACTCTGGAAGACTTCTTCTGTTCTCTAACCAAGGATCGGGTTACAACAGTTCATTATATCATGCACATGGAAGAAATCCCGGCTAGGTTGGTGGATAGATATGCCACCTGGATAGATTTACTGACTTTTCCCGTCTCTGCAGTTACCTCTCTTAGTAGTTGGAGGCCCGCTCAATGGTCCTAGGATAGTCCCAGCTGGATCCTCCCTCTACCTCTTCCCCTTCTTCTCTTTTTCCTACACTCTTTTTTCTTTTATATCTTCTTCCTGTCTTTGAGGCAGCAGGACCTGGATTATAGCATCTTTCTGTACCAACAAGGCTCTGTCCTGATTTTCGTTACTATGTATTATCCAAAATCCATGGTCTTTTTTTAGAATATGTTTTCAATGTATATACAATTTCTATGTTTATTCAGTGATGCCTAACTCTGTTCTGGGAACCAATAGGGGTCGTTGTTTTTGGTTGTTCGCAGTTGGGGGTTATTCTTTTAAAAGTCAAGAGTAAAAATGCCCCTATGTTGGTGTTAGTGGGAGTAAAAATGCCCTTATATTAGTGGTCAGTGGGAATAAAAAATTCCCCAGCATCAGTTGGAATACAATATGGCCTTGTATCAGGGAAGGTGGAAGTTAAAATGCCCCTGTCGCAGTGGTCAGTAGGAGTTATAAATGCTCCTGTGTTAGTAGTCAGTGAGAATTAAAGGATGCCCCTGTGTCTGTGGGAGTAAAAAAAATCAAGTTTCGTCAGTGGTCAGTAAAATATGCCCCTGCATTGGTGGTCAGTAGAAAAAAAAGAATGCCCCTGTGTCATAGGGAATAATAAATGCCCATGTGTCATTGGTCAGTGGGTGGAATATACTCACCTCATCAGGTTCTCCGGCGTTCCAGGGATCAGCGGATAGCTCCGCCTACCATCCTGCGATGTCATACAGCTCCTCACTAAACAGCTTAAGCCACAGACCTTCAATTGCTCGGTGTCTGAGCAATACAGCTAGCAGACGCCGGGGCAATAGCTTGGAGCCTTCGTCCAGTCTGCAGGCTGGCAAATGCAACTAGGACTTGTGCTCTCTCCTACCCCCCACAAAAGCTTCCACTGTTTCTAAGGATTATCCTATTCAGATCTGCCTTAAATCAGCTCCACACCTGACTGCAGAGAGCTCAGCTGGATCCTTGAACCTTAATAGCTACTACAGATTCAGTGCCTTGGATAAGATTCAATCCACATTGCTGAGGGAATTCTACCAAACGCAAGTACTCGCTATTTCTCCAAAGACTTTTGTACCTTTTGTTAACTCTTGAAGTGATGAAACTTCTAGACTCCTTTAGTTCATGGGAAAATCCTCTATGCATATCGATGAACTGTGATATTAAGTGCGGTACGCATGTTTTGAAGTTATTCTTTTCAAACCCATTACTTGCCAATCCATTTTTTCTTCTATCATTACTGAAAATTCGCTACTTTTGAGCTTATGAGTTTGCTGTATATTAGCGGGTTGATTGAAGGTGGAAATTTAACCTTATAGTTTGAATCACTTGAAAATATGGGGCTGACACTTATACTCCTAATTACCGTAAGTGACGTTTGCAGTTGTGATCCTACTGAAAAGTTATATACCTAATTGTTGCATTACAGTAGTTACATAGTTACATTAGTAGTTACATAATGTCATTGAACGAAACATGTCAAAGGAAAACCTGCCTTCATCTCTCTTAGCTGAGTGCTGCTAACGCTCAAAAGCTCGATTTTTTTCGTTATTTCTCGCTATTTCTCCAAAGACTTTTGTACCTTTTGTTAACTCTTGAAGTGATGAAACTTCTAGACTCCTTACATTGTTTCGTTCAATGTCATTGAACTAAACATTGAACGAAACATGTCAAAGGAAAACCTGCCTTCATCTCTCTTAGCTGAGTGCTGCTAACGCTCAAAAGCTCGATTTTTTTCGTTGTTTCCGTAAGTGCATTTGAGTTCTTTTATGAAATAAATATTTTTTGTGTTACTGCACTTAGATAGCCTCCTCTTTGTCTCCTTCAAATTTTTCCCTGGGGGACACCATTAGGTGAACGCCGCCATTCCGGGCGGCATTGAACGAAACATGTCATTGAACGAAACATGTCAAAGGAAAACCTGCCTTCATCTCTCTTAGCTGAGTGCTGCTAACTACCCCTAAACAGGTTATACCCCTCTATATGCTTTACAGGTAACTAACATCATCTTTCAACCGATTAATAAAACACTGCAATCCCTATACTTCCCTTTTGGTTGTTTAAATCATATTCACTGTATTCTATTCATAGCAAAAATTGGAGAACGAAAGCGCCACTACCTTCCGTTCTCCAATTTTTGTTTCCTTTAGCACACCTGTTGGACACCACGGTCCGAACACCACGGAAGCTGCACACCCGCAGAGCAATAAAGACGCTTCTACTATTTTTCTACAAAATTAAACCCCCAACTCACACCCCCTCGCCCCCCTCCCTCAAACTCTCCACATAAAAATTTCCCCACGCTCCAGTCACGAACAGGGTACCCACCAAGTACCACCACTAACCCCACCTTTGTCGAGCGCCACACATGGGGTAAAAACTCTTTGAACTTTTCTATTCATAGCAATGGCATGTTGCATCTCCTATGGTAAACATCCATGACATTATCCCTTTACATTGATTACAAGCTTTTTTTAAAAACAAATTTCCTAACATTTTTTATACATTCATATTTTAGCATGATAGGCACCTTTTTTTTGTAGAACTAAGACACCAAACAATAACCAAGTCTATAAAAATACTTTAATTAACAATTACTATTGATCAAATATTAATACTTTTAGGAAAACATAAAATCTGCATCCATCACTACATTACATAATATTGCATATAATTTAAATAATCAAATCTGCAATAAAAATATCAAAACAACACATTCAAAATCTAACAAACAGTACACAAACATTGATATCACATTCAAAATGTTTAATGCACAATCATTCAACATTAAGTGCGGGTAAAAAAAAAACATTTTTCTTTAAAATTTCCAAGTATGAAACAACTTTAGCAAAATATGAGAAATAAGTAAAAGTACCAAAACGAGTAATCAACAACACACTATAAATAGTCGGGTTTAAAAAGTGTGTATGTACTATGTGATTAGTAAAAAGTATACATATTTTTACTTAGGAGTGGTATCAGTAAATCAATGGCTAGTCTACAAATAACATGCAAAATCCTTTTAAAGACAACAATGATCACTGGCAGGTAAATATAACTATATTTAAGTCCCTAGCTATTGTTATGAGTTAGTAATCATCAAATTAAAAATATAAACACTGAGAAAATGTTTTATTTGTATGAACAGGTAGACAGTCATGACATTGCACATTAAAAATATACATTTATGTTATAACAACAGTAGAAGCATTTATGAAAATAAGCACGCTCACAGTATAGTTTATAGTGCTTTTATAGTTCAGATGTGATACAATTTGATATTAGTCTTATTTCTATTTCAGTTTTGTCACTTTTACATTTTATAAAAAAATATAAGGCAGTGTGCAGGACACAGGCACACACACACACACATACACATTGATACATTTATAGTTGTGTGTGCACGTGTGTATACAGTATCAGTCAAAAGTTTTAAACTGCCGTTTTTTCTTAATAGAAATTTAAGCAGTGAAGTGCAGTGGATGCCTTGAAATGGTATCAGGGTAAACTGTGAACTGCCAGACATAAAAAAAAGGTGAAAGAACCTTGTATTGTGTTACACAGTTCACCTAACTCACACAGTATATGTTGTTTTTTACCCCATGCTTCTGTGTAAAGTAGAAACTGAGATACAGACTTTGACAGTTTACTCCTCTTCATACCTGACCATGACCATGCAAAGGAGACAAACTCTTGATTAACAGCTCTTATCCCACAGTACCTGCACATTCCAGACACAAGCATGGCCACAGAAATGCAGAGAGAGGGGGCACTTGCACTAGAACTGGAAGGGGAGCCTTGCACTGTGTTGGGAAAGTGCAGAGACAGGAATAAGTGCCCTTTCACACCTCATCCAATGCGTTTAGGCACAGTACCTTGCCCTGAATGCACTGGATCACATAAACATAGCCTCCTGCTTTCTGGGGCGGGAGGAGGCAAGATGGTGCATGCACTATTTTTTGTGATCGCACCGCATCAGAATGCAGGGCATTGCAATGCCAGGCGTTCTGGTGCGGGCGATTGCACTGCGGGCGAGAGGCATGTCTGCGGTGCCATTGACATGAATGGCACCACAACGCCCCCTCCCAACCCATGGGTGGCTATGTTTATACGATCCAGTAAGTTCAGGTCACAGAACCGTGCCTGCACACACTGGATGATGTGTGAACAGTTCCTGAAGAGCAGTGAACTGTTAAAGTTAGTAACTTTTTTTTCTACTACACACAGAAGCATGGGATGAAAAGCAACATATACTGTGGGAGTTAGGTGATTGCGCTGTGAAAAATAATAAGACATTTTCTTTAAGGTTACCAAAAACTAAAAGATCATGTAAATTATCATGTAAGCCTAAAGGTGCCCATACACTGCACGATTCTCGTACGAGAATCGTGGGAAATCCCACGATCGTAGGATAATCGTGCAGTGTATGGAAGGTATGCGACCGTCGAACAAGCAAGCGACCGTCGAACAAGCAGGCCACTAAGCCGGTGGGTTAGTGGCCTGCTTGTTCGACAACTGCCGAACGGGCCAGTGTGCGCCCGCGCACACTTCCCGTTTGCAGTGATCGGAAGCCCGCCCCTCATTGCGGTCATTGGAAGCCCGCCCCTCAGCGGGACGGGCTTTCGATGATTGCAAGTACGATCTGCCTGTCCAAGATGGGCAGATCGTACGAGCTTTTAATAAGCTTACGACCATCGCAAGACAGAAGTCTTGCGATGGTCGTAAGGTGTATGGGCACCTTTAGGATTCAGTGCAAACAATTCCTACAGGTGTACCAAATTTTGTTGATTACTTACAAACCCTCTGTTTGTATTAGACAGGCATTTAACAAAGGAAGACATGTGGACCATTGGGACATATATAGAATGAATGAATGTTTAGTGAAAGTCACCTTCGCTGCTTTATAAAAATACACTAGCAACTGTGAAGTTATCACCTGAGTCATGCCTTCAATGTAGCTGTTTTTGGAAACAGTTAAATCAGTATGTTTAGTTCTGCTTCAGTCAGTCAATTCAAATGGGCTTCCAACGCGGCACAACTAACTCCAAAGCACATGTGACCCTTTTTTTTCAACACAGTGCACAACGCACAGCATGTGCATTGTGGATTCATTGCTAGCTACTGTATAGTGGCTCAGGCTGCCATTCACAATGAATGACACCACAACATACCTTGCAGTTGGAGATATGCATATTTGCGTTACTGCTTTGTAAAGCTGAATGGGCCCTTACAGAAATTGTCAAAAGAAAGCCAAGGTGCCATTGAGTACTGTTTCCTGTTCCTCCAAAAGGCACTTGGAAACTGGAGAAAACTCTGAAAGGAACATGTCTGGCAGACCCAAAGCCACTACAGAATTAGAAGACAAGTTTTTGAGAGTCAATACAAGTGTGTTCAGTTGTTGATGGCTACTTTGATGGGTCAAACATTTAGAATAGATTTTGTGAAACAAAACAATTCCATTATTTAATTTTTAATCCCCAGTTATTTATTTGTACTGGGAAAAATGGGGGTGTTTTTGTATAATATATTTCATTAATATTTAATTTATGTATATTTATTATATTTATACCTTTGTTTGATCACTATGAATTTTATATTTTATTATTAGACATGGTTTTTGTTACATTATTTAGGCTCAGTCTATGTACAATATCTGCATTTAACTGTATAATTAATGACTAAGTTTAGTTCATAGTATGAAACATTAACTCTTAGAAATAACAAAGTACTACTGTAATGATATAAGTAATTATAAATGCATCCCTAAAGTGTATCTGTGCTGGCAAAAATATTAAACTAAACTAAGAGCCAGAGAGCATGCACTATAGGGTACCAGACTATACCTGTCTTGTTAGAATAAGACTTCTCGCAGTGTGGCCAGAGCCTTTAACATTTCTTATGCAGATATCAACTTTTTGAAAGTTGCAATTTGCATAAACTTAGGCAATCCAGCCATTTGATTGTGCTCAAGACTGCCGTTAGATTGCTCAGGTGCCAACTGCTGTCATACTGGGCCAGAGTATTTTGTGAGTTTTTTATTTATTATATAATAAGACAGATGAATAGGAATTAAACTCTGGATGCTGTGCCCCAAAAAAGTGGGCAGAGGGCAAAGGACTAGACACCAGTATTGCATGTGGTCTTTCAGCAGCTGATCTCCCCTTACACCTTGTTCTGCACCATGTCTCTGTGGCAGCTATCTTGGTAGAGGCAGGGCTTTGCTTCCTCTTGTCAAAGCCTCCAGCAAGGAAAAATTGAGTGGCACAGTGATGACAATATCAAATTTCACTCCCAATCTCATGAGATTTACGGTCAACAGGAGTGGTGTCTTAGATCTCACACATCAGATATACAGCTATGAGGCTGCAGGTACAAAAGTGTCTACAGCCCCATAGCTACATTTCAGTAGAAATCCGAGGCAAAAGGTAGTTTTTAGCCTTACTGCTTAGCTGCAATTAATATTTGTAAATGTTCCCTATAACATGGCAAATCTTCAATGTTTTAGTTCAGGTCTACTTTAAAGTCTGGCATCTTATGGCGCATACTTTCTAGCACCTATTTTTCATGAATACTACTTTATTTTCAATCAGGTTTAACCTACTTTGAACAATACAAACAGATAATTCAGTGTGTTTCACTAAAATATTTTAAGATCACTAAAATTCTTGTGGTTCATGATATGGTGGATCGGCGCTGTTTCACCATCTTCAAAAAGGCAAAGTGTCTAGAAATAACTTTTCAATTACAGGAGGTGGCGGTACCAAATCTTCCAGCTTCAAGTAAAATATGCGTTGAAGTCCCAATGTACAAAGAGCACGCAGATCTGTTAGAACACTTAATGCTGTGGCAGTATCTAGTTGTTGTCCTTTACTTTGAATATTTAAAGCTAAGTGATCTTTTAAACAACACATTATTTTGTTATGTAGTTCATTTACCTTCTTTGGTTCTTTTAGGCCATGTCGTTCTATAAATAAAAAAAAGGGTATTAGTTACAGACTTTTTATGTTATTCATATTATTTTAATTTACTGTGAAATTGGCAATGTGACTGCTTTGGCAGTTTTAAAAAACCATATAACTATATGCATACAGAATAATGGTGGGCTTATTTGATGATAACCTTCAGGCAAATATAAGAAAAATACACCGGAACTCAGTAATGTATATATAAAAAAATACAATTGTAATAACTAAAATCTTTTGGTATGTTAACTTCACATATTTTCTTGCACAAACATCCGAACTCTTAGCAATTAGAATGGAACTGCCAGCACTCCGAGAGTCAATAAATATTTAAAACACCAAAAAGCATACTATGGTCTATGCCAGGGGTATCCACAGGCATGACTTCCAGAGGCAGATATATGATGGGATTTGTAGGTTCACCACAGCTAGAGGGCTGAAGTTTGACTACCCCTGGTCTATGTAAATGCAAAAGCAGCGAAAGAATGTAAAATGCAGGTCAACTGCACCTGCAATAAATTCTAAATAATCTCAGAAGGATCTCAAACTGATGTCAAAAGCAAAACACGCATATCAAGCATCCTCATGCATTCATTCTGACAAATTTTCTAGGGCCAAGGTGTGCAACCCATAGAAGTAGATTCCAAAAAGCTATGCAGGGGAAATCTACAGTATCATGCATTAGTAGGAAATACTTTTTCTCCCACCATCTGTTATTAGTAATGGCCATGCACGGTAGATAATGCATGCCTGTGTGGTATTACATTTTTTTAGATAGATTGATATATGTGATATACTGAATATGCAATATCACTTTCTTTCAAATTATTTATTTGAAAGAACAACTCCAGAATGTTTAAAAGTTAATCCTTTCAGTAGGGCTACCCCCACACTGCAAGGGTTACCTGCTCATTTTTCTCTTGCGCCGATAATAAAGGAAAAATACTCACTCGATCTTCGGTCCTCTGGCAATAATCGCTCACCTCTTTCCCCCTCCGCTCCGGCTGTTGTATGTTTCTCAGCGTCTTCACATCCAATACACTGTATTCGACATGATGGTGTCATGGATCCTTAGACCGCCAGAGCCCAGGGAGAAGAGGCTGTGGGGACGAGTAGTCGCAGCCAGATTGGACCGAGGATTAAGTGAGTATAGCTCCCTAGCCAAAACAAGCAGTTTATCCTTGTAGTGTGGAGGGTTACAACCCTCCACTGCAAGGGTTAGCTTTTTAAAATCCCGGATTTACACTTTAAATATATTTTAAAAAGTACACATACAAAAAAAATTGTTTTGGCCTCATTCACATTTGTCCAACAATCACAGTGTCTCACCCTCTCTATGCTATATATATAGATATATATAGATCTATATATCTATATATATCTATATTTAGATATATAGATCTATATAGATATATAGATCTATATATATCTATATATATTTATTGAAAGTGAGAGGAAAGAGAGTGAAGAGTGAGAGAGAATGGCACACATGCTTCTCTTATGTTGACTCTCATTAAAACCTTGGGTTTGTCTGACTAATTTACTTGTGAGTGTACATTTCAATGATACAAATAAATCTAAATCTAACAGGTAGTTAAGGAGTAACAGGAAAATGTGAAAAGGGGCCAAGAACATCACATGCTGGTTGAATGTAAATTTAGAAAATAATCATATCTGATATTTCTTACCTGAATAACAATAAAGTTTTTATATTTTAAACCAAAGCAACAGGTTTGCCGCATAGCTGGCACTTACATTTGCTTTCACAAATCTCTGAACAAACCTAGAGCTGATATGGACACTACCCCCCATCCCTAATGGCAGCACTCAAGCCTGGCAACTGGCTGTTCAAGCATTGAGTGCTGCATTGTAGGAGAAATGAAGAGTCATGTTTCCCTGTACTTTAAAGTGACACTAAAGTCAAAACTTTACCTCACTTACCTTAAATGAGGTTTCTTAATCCGATCTTCCTCTTCTTTCCTGATGTTTTCATCTGTCCCTCCAGCGGTGCGGCGGCTCTCCGATCCAGCGCTGACTCCTCTCTGTTTGCTGGCACTTCCGATCCAGCATGCGTCCATAGACTTACCTTGCATCTCTGCTCATCTCCCCGCCGAAAACCCGAACTGCGCATGCGCCCGCCCCAAGATGCTTTGCGGCGGCCCGAGCAGTTTTGGATTCTCGGGCAGCAGCGCGCGGCGAAAACAGGGTAAGTTTTAACCGCTGTTAAAGCGTTTTTTTTAAACTTTTTGCCTATATCTACTGCTTGCTTGCAGTAGATATAGGCAAAAAAACGGAGTGTTTAGAAACCCTTTAAATTATAAGGTTTTTATTAGGACTCCGGTTGGTGAACAGGTCAGGAGCTGTTCCCTTTTTGTAGCTTCGTGCTCTTTCTATCTCCACAGTTGCGTATGCCAATTACCTTGAACTTTTACTGGCAGCCAGCACCTTCCTTTTGCATTTGTAGGTAAGTCTGTTAGTGACAGAAATCTTGCTCACAAGAATCCCACAATCTCAACAAAATTGTTTAGTCTTTATACAAATGTACAGTGCACTGCATATGGGCAGCAAGCAGTTGGTTTGAAAACAGATGTTACATAAAGAATAATTTTTTGGCAAGTGAGACATGTACAAGCTATATTATAGTTCATTTTCTGGGTACCCTGGCAAATATATGTTTTCAGGTCAAAGTTCTGCTTTAAAGGGAAATAGGTTGTGGCACCAAAGTCGTTAAAGCTTACATAAACGCAAATATGATGCTAAAGATCCTGTTTGATGAGACAGTAGGCACCTTTAGGCATGTCAGGTCATACTTTCTTGGGGGGTGTCTTGGAGCCTCTATACCTGGGTCATTCAACTATGCCACAAGTATAGAGCTTCTGAGGTTATTCACCCATTCCCTCCCGAAACTAGTGGCCTCACCCTTTACAGTAAGATAAGTCCACACAGTGATAAAAGGGGTGTGGCCAGCCTCCAGGCCACATTAGCTGATCAAGTGTTGCATATGAGAGTATTGTTTAAGTACAACAAATAGGCACATTTCTTAAAATGTGTTCAGACTGATAACATTTATCTAAATATACTAAATAGCACCTAACAATTGAAGTCAGTTAGTTGAAATCAGTCATTCTTTTCCACTGGATTTACTTGGTCAGTCTATTTCAACATAAAAGCAAAGGTCCCTATTTACTGTCTACAATGATATAGGTTTCCCCCAATAAATGAATTATTATGTGCAGATATATAAATTGTACTGTAAATAAAAGTAGATACCTAAACCTTTTATCTTTCTTCTGTATTTTCTTTTTAAATTGTAGATAACAAATTTATACAACATTGGTGTGGTTATGTGCCAAACGTGAAACATGAAGCGATCTGGAATTTTCCCTGCTTCTCAGCTTGTCATGAGTCCTCAATTACTATGGCAACCATTATTTATTCAGTGAATTCACGTAAAGATCAATATAGCCTGCGACATGTCAGCACTGCCACTGAGATCCCGCAAGGAATTAACTCACCCTTCAGTGAAAGCACAACTATTTGGTCATCTATACAAAATTAATATTTAATTTAACTGTAGCAGTTAAACAGCATGGTA
>NW_017307520.1:319425-348528 GCF_000935625.1 Nanorana parkeri | reverse complement strand
ATAACTGGGAGCTTTGGAAAATGTACTGGCATTGTAATTTCTGCTTCAGAACTTCCTACTGACATAAGGAATAGGCAATAGAAAAGGGAAGAAGGAATGTGAGGAAACAATGGCAATGGTGTATTGACTTGGTAGAATAAATCTTGCTGAGCACAATATCAAATTATACTACTGCTGGAATGGATTATAAACTATGCATCTAATTTCTCAAATAATGTTTTTAGATTAGACAGCTGACTATTAGGCATTTTCACAAAATAGATGCTGACACTGCTGAAGGAGTGTACTTTAAGAGAAATGCCCGTAAAAGAGGACCTAGCATCTGGTATATTTTTCAGTTTATGCAGACTAAGAAGTGTGTACCTCTACCAATTACAGGTATTTATAACCTCTCACATAAATCACAGCAATCCCCCTGACATTGTGTTCTTTTTCGTTTCTCTCCAGACTTACAATGCCATCCTTGTTCAAGCACAATCCAGCATTAGCATCTACATTTGGGACTGAGATGCTTGCTAAGAGATAACACAGTCATGTAAATCCTGTTGCCTGTGCAGTTATGTGCATAAGTGTCTGGCAATGAACAGCCACCTGCTGCAGCCTCTCATCTTGCATTTGCTACATATGTTCCAGCCTGATCATTGGGGGAGAGGAGATTTAGGAAATAGTTCCTCTTGCCTGTAGAAGAGTGACATTGTCTCATAATAGGCAAAATACCTTCCTTTGAGCTCTAGGACTGCACCTATTCACATTCTTCCTTTAATTAAACTTCAGGAATGTATACATTTTTAGATCAAAATCTAAAAATGTTGATAATTATTAGATTATTGTAACCCCTGCCTCCACCAAACACACAACATGCAAGCCTCTATACTGATTAGAAAGAGTATATAGATTCAGTTGATTAAATGTTAAAAGGACAGTAGGCCTATAATGCTGTGAACTGAGCACACTATAGCTTCTACCTACAAATAATAAACAACAATCAGCACTAAAATGATTGCAACCAGTTGTGGAATTTCACTCTTTCTAATAGACATTTGCTGTTTGCCCCTCCACATCTATCCTAAATAAGTTACTCCATACCTCAGTGCAACTTCGTCTATATGCATGGAGATCAGAAGTTACTGTATGGATTTCTACACTTCCTGTAAAATGGTTTTCCTAAAGTGCATTGAGGGACACCGGAATAGTAGATAATCTTAGACCAATGGGTTATACTCCCACCTTCAGGAGGCTGGGACACTAGCAAACACAAAAACAGCCCTGTATAACTGTGCCTTCAAACATAATGCCTAAATTAAAAGCCAAACACACAGAGGTAGGAACCTTTAAGAACCACCTTTAAGAAAAAGATTTTACAATATGTACAAAAATCTTTCAATTGAGGGGCAGGCCACAGCCACAGAGAGATATACTACATATAATACAGAAGAAACTAATAGCTGAAAGGAAGGCTGGATTGAAAAAGGACTTAGACTTAGAGAGGCCAAGACTAAGGAAGGGGCACAGAGGCTGAACCTTTATTACAGACCAGGACAGACAGAAATAATCCCAAGGGCAAACAACTGTACCTAAGAACTATGGGCCTCCATTGTGAAAAAAAAGCCAATAACAGTTCACTCAGAGGTTCAATAATAATACTGGCCATTAGACTGAGGTCATCTAGTGGCAGAAAAAAAGTGCTGGGGGCTGAAGCTGAATATTAGGGGGCTGAAATAAGTTGTGGAACTGAAACATCTCTCTAATGAAAAATGAAAGTTCAACTTACAATTGCATGGGTCACTAGTCAGGGTTGTCCCTTGTCTCCAGCCCTCTTTGCATTGGCTATCGAGCCACTAGTGCTTCTAATTCACTCTAATCCTAATATTAGAGGGATAGAGATGACAGGAGTTGAATATAAACATAGTCTTTTTGCAGACGATGTTATGCTTACTTTTACTCTGCCCCATATAACAACTCCTTCCAAGATGGGGCAGCGGATCCCGGGAATCAAGGTGAGGGTTCAGGGGGGGGAAAAAAGGGGGGCTGCCGCGAACGAGCACATATAGGCGATCGGCGGGCTATGGACCCGCTGATCGCCTATATGTGAAACACCCGGTAACGGGTGTGTTTAATCGTCGGGTCTTTTCTGCCCGTGCGTGCCCGCTAGGGGGCGCGCGAGCAGAAAAAAATTGCCGTCTGGAGACGGCAACCCGCAGATGTAGCAGTGCCGTCCGTCCGTTTTTTTACTACGGGCGGACGGCAAGAGGTTAACCTTCTGAAAAAATTTTTTCTACGGTCTTGGGCCTTACTGTAAATTGGAATACATCTGCTGCACTGAATATCGTATGCATCCCACTTTCTGTGACAGGTCTGTATATGACCATCTTTGTAGCAACTTTACCTTTAGTTATTCACATTTAGTTATTCAACTTTACCTTTACCTGGGCCCAACATTTTTTACAGTACCTAGGAATTCGAGTTACTCCTTCTTTTGATACCTTATATGCTGCAAATGATATTCCTTTATTTTCGATCTTTGAGGAATTTGATAAGGTCGTGGCAATGCCATCATCTTTCCAGGTTTGGTAAAGTGTCCATTGTCAAAGTTCTTTGCAGGGGAGCATACTACAATTTATTTGACATTCTCTAAAACCAAGGATATCATGGGCTACTCTTTATAAACTTAAAACGGGCAGATGTATAGGCTTACCAAAAATCAGGCATCCCAACTTTTGCCACTTATATCTATTCATCAGAAGTGGAATGCTCTACTTTGGACCCTGTGAGAAATACCCACATGCTGTTTAAATTGGGTCATACTAATCCTTCTACTTTCAATTGGTGGATGGACAATGGTTTCCACATAGCGTATGATTTTTTGCACTCCTCTAGTATGGTTACTTGGGCATATATTAAGGAACGCAAATGGTCACCTGATGTAGAGCTGTTTAGGTATCTCCAACTTCGTCATTGGATTTCGGCTTTGACTAAAAGAGACCCAAACCAACCGCTCACATTTTTTGAACATATTTGTTTGCACGCCCCAGAAGGTCCTGGGTTGATTACTGTTTTATATTCCCAATTGAATAAGCTACCCAATCATACTCTGCATTCCTATGTTGTAAAATGGGAACAGGAGCTTCAGCAGTCTTGGTCAGAGGATGCTTGGGAACAAATCTGGCAAAATATTGCTGGCTGTTCAATTAATGTTATGAATGCAGAGGTAGCATATAAGGTTGTTATGAGATGGCATATGGTCCCTTCTCGTATTGGACGATTGAACCCTGCCTTTCAAGGTAGCTGTTTTCAGGGTTGTAGTGAGGTAGGAAATATGATGTATATCTGGTGGAAATGTCTGTTTGCTACTATCTTCAGGTTAAAAATGTTTAGGTTGTTGAAAGGGCTGTTTTATACGCACATAGTGAAGGACTTCAAATGTGCTCTTTTTCACACTAAGGTACCTGGGTTGAATTAAGCCCAACAAGCCTTGTCCCATTTTGTTTTTTTAGCTGCTAAATAAACTTTTGCAGGTAATTGGAAGAAACAGCAGATCCCTTATAAAGAGTTTATATGCAGAATGCACAATGTTATGATGAATAAACACCTATAAACAAGGGAACCCTGAATATTGCTTTAACATCCTGAAATAGATTTATCTAGCTTTTGAGGCATATGAATACGCTACGGGGGAATGAGAAGGATAGGCATCCTTTGGAGGTAAACTTGGTATCCCAAGCTTTGTGAAGCGTGCCCTTGTTGCCATGGCGCCCTGTGCGGCCGCACTGCTCGCACACCCCTAAGGCTGGCCCTGGTTAGTGGGTGGTGACATGTCTGTGAGACCCGTTTGCTATACCTGAAAGATGCTAGCCCTCTTTACAGCTGCACTTGAACTAATAAAGGAGGGTTGGGGTGCAAAATCAGTTGACAGAAGTCAGGTATTTTCCTGATATTTAGCCTGACAAAAAAAACAGCATATACCTCCTCACTCATATGGGTAGATACATTAATACCTTGTTATAAAATCACAAACAGTTGATACCAATACCGCTCTTCATATCCCTTTTAATGTTTTTTCAAGCCCTAACTTTCAAATGTTTAGCATGCGTTTCCTAGCTGTCTACCCAAGTTAGAAGAGTAAATAATGTCTTCCAAAATGTTCTTAAATCTTCAGACACTTCCCAGTAACCATACCCAGAAAGACTGTCCAAATATCAGCAAGATATTATGCTGGCTCTACCAATAAAATGTGGTACTACTAGGCATCAGTGACTTTAACAGTGAGAGAGTTGTTTGACCATATTAACCATTCTATCCTACATCTAACAAAACCTAAGTTTACCACCCTTAAAATATGGGTTACAATTTTTAGTAAAACAGAAAAATGGTCACCAGCACTCCCGGTTTTCTTCAAAACAAAATCCTTTTATCCATTCTCACAGGTCATATCACCATGCGTGGCAACATTTCGGAATCTGTCCGGACCCTTCATCAGGCTTTTGTTTGCCTGATGAAGGGACCGGACAGGTTCCAAAACGTTGCCACGCATGGTGATATGACCTGTGAGAATGAATAAAAGGATTTTGTTTTGAAGAAAACCTGGAGTGCTGGTGACTATTTTTCTGTTTTGCAAGTATTTGGCGGCGCCATATGCAGCCACTTGAGCACCCCCCACATTGTATGGGCTTCTTGGTCAGGAGTGCGGTGGGAATCTCTATTTGACAATTTTTAGTAACACACAGGAAGATGTTAATTGGTCCTTGTTTACACCTTGGTAGCATATACCCAACTGTTTTCAATTTTCATCTGTCCTTCAATTGCAAATATGGAGTACTAGGGGATATTACAAAAAATGACATACTGTAATTATTGCCAGAAACATGCTCAAACAGGAGTTCAACTTACTAAACTATGTTTTTCCAACAGATTAAAATCTTAAATGCATTAAGTTCACAATTTTTTAACTGATTTAAGTTTCCCATCTTCTAGGGTGAAAGAAGTATTAATCATACAAATGATACCCAGACCCTTGTCTACACGAGATGGAACTTTTACAGTGTTCATTGAAGTGTGTGATTGTTAATCTATTGAGGTGTTTTTTTTTCATATAAATTCTTTATTTAAAGTTTTAATACAAGAAAATACACACAGTGGGTCCCATGGGACTAAAACACAGGAACAAGGCAAATTGACACACAAAGGACACATGAAGGATCAGTGTGGGGGCATACAGATGGCCAACAGTTCACAGTACTGGACGATGAATGAACATTCGAGAGTAAAAGAGTATACATAAGTAGTAAACTGAGCCGGGAAATGAACCGTGACTAACCTTGTAATAATTCATTCGAAAGGGCACTTCTAAGCTACATGTCCCCAAATAGAGGGTAAGAAAAAGAGTCGGCAATAGACAGCACACAACAAGGTTGGACAATAGCACAAGAAGAGGTAACACATGAAATGAGCGGTAGGCTCAGCAGGGGGAGTGAGAGACAGGCAAGACTGGATGGCTACTGGGCCATCAGCAATCCAAATTCCGGAGAATCAAGGAGAAGTCCAGTAAAACCAGGTTTTGTGGAACCTACTCTCCGTGTGGTGAAGAGCTGCAGCCAACTCTTCCAGGATACGTAGCTCGTCAACCTTCCAAATCCATGCTTGGATTGGAAGGGTGCCTGAATGTTTCCAGTACAGAAAGTGGAAGTGAGGAAGTGCAGTGGAACATGAACCGGTAAAGTTTGGAGGAGATACAACAGCTGAGGGAGAACGTTAATTTTGAGAAAGCTGTTCCTTTCAAACCACGAGAGTGTGCCCCTTGTCCATGTAGCCAATACGAATTGTCATTACGAATCAGACAGGAGAGGAGGGAAGTTGGCCTCAAAGATCCCGTCTATAGAGGGAGTAATTTTCGTCCCCAGGTAAGTGATGTGGGTCGATGCCCAGCGGAAAGAGAAAGGGCCATCAAGTGATGAGCTGGGACTGTCAAGTTGAGGGCTTCCGATTTCTAAAAATTAATTGTTAAGTTAGATAACTCCCCATAGGTAGTGAGCTCTAGCAGCAGATTCAGAAGAGAGACCGCCGGTTGGGTCACGAAAAATAGCAGATTGTCTGCGTAACCCAATATCTTGTCAATATCAATATTCAAGAATTCCCAAAATATGTCAGGGTGTGCTCTTATCCGGCAGAGTAAGGGCTCTAGAGACAGGATGAATAATAAGTGAGAGAGTGTCTTGTGCCATTGGACAACATAAAGTATCAGAGAACACCCCATTGACCTTCACTCTGGCCCTGAGTATATGGACGCAATCCAGGAACACATGTTGTCCCGCAATCCAAATTCTCGTAGGGTGGCCTGCAAGAATGACCAGTTTACCCGGTCAAAAGCCTTCTCTGCATCAGTAGAGAGAAGAATAGAGAGAATGTTTGTTGTTGAAGCCCAGTGAATCGCATTGAGGACCCTGATGGTGTTGTCCTTCGCCTCCCTATACGGTACAAAGCCCACTTGATCTGGGTGGATAAGCCTGACGATGAGTGGGAGGGGTCGGTTGGCAAGGATCTTCAAAAACAGTTTCAGGTCAACGTCAACAGTAAGGATATGGGTCGGTAGATGAACCGGATCCTTCCCTTCCTTTAGAATGACAGAGATGGAGGCGCGCAGGGAGAAAATGTGTCGCCAAAGCATCTTGGAAGGTCTTAAAATAGAGGAGGGAGAATCCATATGGGCCTGGGGCCTTCCCCGGCTTCATCTGTTTCAAGACGGTCGCCCACACCCACATGGGGTGATAGGAGATTCCAAGGAAGCAGCTTCCTCTGGGGAGTGTCTGGGAATACCCGACTGCGCCAAATATGAGCGAATATTCTCTAGGGCCTGGGCTTCACCTCTCAAGGGGTTCTGAGGAGCCAACTTGTACAACTCCTGATAAAACTCCCGGAAACGGTTGGCAATAGCTTTAAAGCAGGCTAAAAGCCCACCATCCCGCGATGCGATCTGTGGGATGAAGAATTTGGCTCTTGCCTCCCACAGTGCCAACGCTAGAGACCCCCTCCCCCCGGTTTGTTACCATGTTCGCAGTAAGTCCTCTTAGTGCTGAGTTGGCGCATCTTGATTTTACCAAGCAGGACTGTGTAAAGTCCAAAGTTCCACTTCAACTGCCGCTGCAAGGGATTGCTTATGTAGAAGGTCCAATTTGCGAAATTGGTCAAGTAAGTCAGAGAGGGATTTGGCTCGTGTCTTTTTCACATGAGATGCCAGGAAGATGAGAACTTCACGGATGTAACACTTATGTGCTTCCCACACCGTAAGTGGGGCAGAAGCTGGAGAGCAATTCTGACCGAAGAACAGGGAAAGTTCCTTCTGTACACAGTCTCTGACAGTGATATCGTCCTGAAGAGTATAGTTAAGAGTCCATTGCCAGGGTTTAGGCTTCTCACCATGGATCACCATCTTCATCAGGACCGGAGCGTGGTCTGAGATCGGGATGACATCAATGGATAAATTGCGGACCCTGTGCAGGTCCCTTGCTTGACTAAAAAATAGGCAATGCGAGAATATGACTTGTGAGCAGACGAGTAAAACAAATAGTCGTGATCCCTTGGGTGCATAAGGTGCCACGCATCCACTAAGTGGTCCACATGGAGGGTTTTCCGGAAGCATTTCAGGAAGGAATATGAAAGATGTGAGGCTCCTCTGGAGACATCCAACCGAGGATCAAGCACCACGTTGAAGTCACCTCCAATCACCACTATACCCTCCGCAAAGTCGACTAGAGAAAGCAGACAGTCCTCCAAGAAAGAAATGTGGTCAGAGTTAGGGATTATAAATGTTCACAAAAGTCACCAAGGTGCCAAAGACATGGCCCTTCAAAAATAGGAAATGCCTGTTTCCATCCACTCTTGTGGAAAGATGTTGCCAGCCAATATGCCTTTACATTAGGATACTCACCCCACGAGACTTGGCTTCAGGAGAAGCACTCGATCAGCCAATAAGATCAACGCCAGCAATGGGCGAAGCAGCTGTCGCAAGTAGAGCGTTTGGTGGGAAAGGTCCGGAAGGATGGTGATCATCGCCCCAATAGAACTCCACTGATTTCTTGATCCACTCTTTGCGCATAATTTCTTCCTGATATTATTGTGGCGGTTCCTGTTTTCTCCATTATCAACCTGGAGGTGAAGCAACGCACAGACCCTGGCCTGAGGCGCCATGGTGCATTCTAGGGCTTCTACCCGAGCTGACAGGGCGGAGTGTGAAGACCCGGTCACGGAAACTCTGTCATCCAGGTGAGTAATCCTGTTGCCCACTTCCTCGATCTCCCTGCGTAGGGCCCCTTCCACCCTCAGGGCTAGAAGATCAATGTCCTCCTTTGTGGCCAGGGACCGAAGCACAGATCCCAGGTCCACGCCCAGCACTGAGGAGAGGTCAGGCGGGGTAAGTGTGGATCGAGTTGGGGGAGAAGGCTCCGGATATTCAATTCGGGGAGACCGGACAGGGGAGGACTCACCCTCCGACAGCACCGGAGTAGTGCGGATCCCACCCGAGCCTCAGGACCTCCCGGCGGTGGAGTTGACACGTGGGCGCCCTCATGGCCGATCGGCACAATTGCTATAGATGCCCTCGGCAGGGTGTTGGAAGGCGTGGCGTGGAAGAATCCAGGAATTGTGCACTGGGTAGGTTGCCACTCGTTCTGCGGGATTTTCTGCCCTTAGACATGGGTTCAGAGTGAGGAAGATTGCAGACAGTCAATTGAAAGTGCCGTTGGGAGCAGAGCCCAAAGTACACACGTCATCACGGCTCCATTGCTCTGCCCCAACCATGCACTAAGGATATAAGTAAGCTAAAATTGCTCCTTCAATTATTGGTTGCTTGGGTGTTATGCTAATGCAGCCATTTAAATACTGACTTAGAATTGTACAGTATTCTGATCAAGAGTGACTGCACTGTGACCGAAGCCAATACTACTCATACAACTTGCATTTAAATAAGGAAGTCAGCAATGGTCCCCATATAATTCTCTCATTAAAGATTTTCTTTACGTAATTATGATAATTTCAGGCATCTAATGGCACTTTTTTAAATTACGCTATAAGGTAATGAGTGTAAGGAAAATGTTATTCTCAGACTTATTTCTGGATGACTTAATTAAGAACAAACAATTTATTGTGTGATGAAAGCAGTGAACAGATGGTATGTTTAGATGTACTTTTAAGTGTCTAGTGGGACAAAAGCAAAGAGAAAAGAGAAGGGAAACAGAAGAGAGTCCGCAACATTTTAATCTGGATATCCATGGGACCCAGGATCTTTAACAACCCTAGCATATCCCATGCACAACCTCTTTGCAACCGCTATTGTAAATAAATGATACTTTTCAAATGTGGGTTAGAAAATTAAAACAGATATACAACTATATAGTACTTTGCATCACCTACCACTTTTACTTTGAACTTGTTTTTGAAAATCACTTCACAATAATTTTAATTGTTTCCTCTAACATGAATTTAGTAGTAACTAGTTATGAGCGACGAACTTGGTCTCAAAAAATCACCTTGTGGCACTACAAGGTGAAATAAAAAAATGTGCAGTTTGTAGATACCTACAATAAGGAGGTAGGTATAGAAAAAATGATTGCTTTGTGAACTGAATGTTTCATTTAGATAAGGCCAGACACTTCCAGTCCCTTGAAGGCAATGATTTTGCAATGTCTGCTCCGCTATTTTGCCCCTGACACTTTGCGAGAAGTCTTGGTCAAGCCGAAAAAAGCTTCTTGCCTTACCGCCAGTTTTACTCCAATGAATGACTGGCAGTTACATCAACAGTTTTTTGTTTTTCCTGTCAGTGCTAAATGGTTTGTCTCAACCCTCTATCTGTCACTTTTGCTGAAGAGATTGGTCTGCTAAAGAAAGTTGAAAAATAAAAAGAGCTTTAAGGATTGGTAAACTTCAATATATGACATTTTTGCTTTTGGGTTTTGA
The DNA here is from genome assembly GCF_000935625.1 of Nanorana parkeri. NCBI lineage: Eukaryota > Metazoa > Chordata > Amphibia > Anura > Dicroglossidae > Nanorana > Nanorana parkeri. The sequence continues at coordinate 338,583 of NW_017307520.1, read as the reverse complement.
TACACTTTAACCACTTGCCGACCGGGGTGTTTATACCCCTTTCCTGACCAGGCCATTTTTCAGTATTAAGCGCTGCGGTACTTTGACTGACATTTATTCCGTCATGCAACGCTGTACTGAAATTCATTTTATACCATTTTTTGGGGACAGATAGATTACCCAATTTTTCGGTAAAATATGAAAGACGGTGTCACGTCGGGTAAATAGATACCAAACATGTCAAGCTTTAAAATTGCGCGCACGCGTTAAATCGCAAAAAAACGACCATACTCAAAATTTACCATAGCCGGCGCTTTAAAAAAGCTTTTACCGCTCATCAGTTTAGTGTTATCAGTGATTGATGGCCCTAGAATTAGTGCTCGCCCTCCGAAGTGCGCGGCGATATGTAACATGTGCGGCGCAATGGATGTAATCGTCGTTTTCGAACATAGGCGGGCTTGACGCATGTTTGCGTGTGCATGTGGGGGCGGGGGACTTTAATTTTTTTTTTTTTTTTCATTGCTTTGATATGTGATTTTTTATTTTTTTATTAACAAATTTTTTTAAACCTTTTTTTTCCCCACTGAACTTTATTGCTATCACATAGGGAGCAAACAAGCTCCCTATGTGATAGCCAATTTGCAGTGACAGGTCCTCTTTATAGAGACATCAGGGGTCTTTAAGACCCCTAATGTCACCTTGGGACCCCCAGAGAAGCTGATGAAGCATAGATCTGCTTCACCAACTTCTCTCCGGTTTCTGTACCGGAGAGTGACACTGAATGCAGGAAGTGATGTAACACACATCACTGCTTGCATTCAGAAGAGGAGATCAAACCGAGGTCGTGTACTGAGCTCCGTTTGATCTCCGGCCGCAGAGCTGCTGTGCTGGTCCCGGGCTCACACCGAGAACAGCGGAGCCCGGGATCGCCAGCAGCGGCGGCGATGGAGGGGGGGCGCACGCCCGCACGCAATTACAAGCGATCGGGCGTCTCTACAGACGCCCGAACGCTTGTATGTAAACAGCCATCGCTGGCTGCTTACATTCAAAGCCGGTTTCCCGCTCGTGCCCGCCGCTAAGAGCGGAACGGGATAGGAAGTCTAAAGACGCCCACCCACCCTCAAGAAGCTGCTGTGCGGCGGTTTGCTTACAATGGCCGGACAGCAGATAGTTAAACCTTTCGCTGCAAGGCCCTGCGCTTCACTGTTAACCTTAACTGGCCAGGCCATTTTTGCAATTTTCACCTTTTTAAAAACTTTTTTTGTTCATAATTCTCTTCAGGGTCATGGGAGGACAAATACTAATGTTCTTCGGTGACCCAAAACTCAGTATATAGCGGGCTATTGCCCAATGCCCACTATATGCTGAGAGCGCAGAGCCGTGCCACAGCCACAAACAATACTGGCCCTGATTGATTGACAGCTGGCTCTGCCTCTCTAAAGACAGAGCAAACTGTGCCCGCCCTCTCCCCCATCTGTTCCTCCAATCAGAGCTGGAGAAACGGACAAAGGAGGGGTAATCTCTGACAGTCACCACTCTCTGCAGGGAGAGGATCAGGAAGTCAGTGATCGGCGGTATGTGCTCGCTGACTTCACGATCAATAGAGTGTCACAGGTCGGCTTGAATTATGGGGATGAGTGTTTTTCACTCACTCCATAATTCTCCATTAATTTTCAACTGCAGCTTTCAGAGTTTGTAAAATACCCCCCAAACCATAAATTTTCTGAAAGCACTGGACCAGTAGAATAAAAAGACAGTGCTACTTAATATGTAGGTTCCGTGACAGTTGCACAAATGTTTACCAAATCAATATTTTAGTTAGAAATACATTCAATTCATTAATAACCCATACAAAAAAAACTATTTACAAGATTTCTAAAAGATAAAGGATAGTTACTTGCTATGACATAGTTACTTACACTTACTATCTCCTCGGTTATGAATAAACAACGGAGTGGTCAGTACTGATCACTCCTATGTTAGTTTTGAAGGGAAGGATCGCCAAATATTTCACATATTTGCAGATGCTCCATTTGGCATATCGTAGCTCCACCCCGCTCTCATCTGTCACTGCTCTGTTCTCCCTGCCGCTCTCTCCTCTCTCCTTGTTAGCTGTTGATGATAGCTATTTCTTTACACAAACCAGTCAGGGGGACCTTTCTGCTATAAGCTTATGGTTGCCGGAGCAACCATAAGCCTATTGCAGAAGCGTGAATGCAGCCGACACAAGGCATACTGAGCGGGCCAGCTGAGAGCGTTTTTCTTCCGCTGTATGACTTACGTCAGTGGCAGGGAAAGGGCTAAACCAGTCATTTTGCCTTCCCCCATTACCTCCAATCCATTTTGCTAAAATAAATGACCAAGTTTACACATCCTTAAATGCAACAAAAACCACCCTTACAGGTAATTAGTACATGTATATATAAATATTTTACATTAGGAGAAATTCAACAAAAAACATTTTGATCAAAAAAAGTCAGAGGTTTTGAGCCCATTTGAGGGACTGTGTTACTAACATAGTAATAGGAAGAAAATATGTTTGTCATATATTTTTGCTTATTTCATTTGCTTACCAGAAACAAGACACACTGCAGACAGACAGGCTATTGTTGAGACATCAAGGTTAAGGCTCTGTATATGTAATGAAAAGTTTCTAACTGAATCCAGCCATTCACCAAATCCACGAAGGCACTGAAGTCTGTGCAGCACTAGTCCATTACAAAACACAAATTCATCTGTAGTGACATTAGACCTGCATGGGAAAATGTTTTTGAATTTTTATAACAATAATGTATATTTTCTATGGTTAAATTAAAAAAAATATTTTTATTAAGAAGGCTATTTATAAAAACTAAACTAAACTGTCCACATAAATGTAGAACTAGCCCAAAGTGGCCAACTGGATTTTTAATTTTTTTTGTAGAAATTAAGCATCAAATCACACTTTTCAGATGCAATAATGTGCATCAACATGCATGTTACAGCAATGCATATCAACACGTTACCTGCATTACCGCGGTGCCATTAATTTTAAGTGACATTGACACCAGGGTAAATTACATTATTTCAGACCAGGATCATAACTACAAATCATCGGGCCCCATAGCAAAACTTTGGGGCCCCCAGGCTAACTTTCTCTGTAGCGGTTAGCAGTGTCAACTGTGGCAATACGTGTCATTGTTCTAAACATGAAATATGTATCAAGGACAGCCAACAGGAGAGCTGTCAGGGTGGACTGGCATTGCTAGATTTACAAAAGTTATAGTAGCACTAATAATAAAAACAACCATAATGATATTTTATATGATGATAAACGATTAATGTTCTTGCACACACTTACTCTTCAACCCTAATAAAACTTCTTTAAAATCAAGCTTCATTAAAATTTGTGTACAGCCACAAACCACAAACCTCAGCCCTCCTATACGTTTTTAACAGAGGAGCCATGCAGGGTTAATTTCAGTCTGTAGCAGTTCAGAAGGCAATAAATCTACACTGTTAAGATAGATAAGCAAATACTTCTTATTGCACAGAGAGGGTTCTGTGACTAGACAATTCTGAGGTCTGACTCCTGTCAGTCTTTTTAATCTGCCCCCCTAATGGGACTCCCTTCTACCACAGACCACAAGGCTGCTATGGCTATTGTTACGCCACTGTTTCAAACCCCTTTTCTATTTAGTGGGGAACAAGACAGGGTTGCCCCGTCACTTCTTTTATTAGCTTTTTCCATCGAACCCCTTGCTGAGATTATAAGCAAACCCCTTGTGACTAGTGGGGTACGAGTAGAAGCCCTAGAAAAGAGAGTATCATTATACCCAGATCACGTGCTAATTTATCTGTCAGACCCACAACATGCGATAGGGCCAACTGAACTGAAAAGTGTCCTTTAAAACTTTTGAGTTCAAAACTTACAATCGATAATACGAAATCACCTGCACTCCATACAGAGTACAGACCTTGGATCAAGGGTTGGTGCTTAAAGTGACAACACGGATGACGCCGTGTCCAATACAGTGCATAATAGAAGTCACCAGCACTTAATGATATGTGTGTCAAGAAGTAAAGCACTTTTTATTAAATTGTCACATGCGTCTTACAGTCAACGTTTCGGGCGCCACGCAGGGTCCCTTCTTTTGGGCACCCAGAAGAAGGGACCCTGCGCTGCCCCAAAACATTCGCTGTAAGACGCATGTGACAATTTCAGGGTGAATTGGCATTGCCAGATTTATGAAGGTATGACTATGCCCCTCAGATGATGTATATTTACTTGTGTATTCCCACAGCTTAATAATGCGGCTACAGTCATGGAAGCAGCGGTGGTCCCTTTCTAACCTCATACACAAGAATATACCATCCTACTAATATTGGAACCACCATCCAGGCAATGTCCTTAAAAAGCTATAAACAATGCCTCCAGATTATGCCACAAACATCCCAGACCATCTTCCTTAACAATCCAATATGGTATAACCCTGAGCTTACACAATTCCTGACTGTTCTGAACGGTCCACAGTGGGCAAAGGTGAGACTAAAATATGTGCGCCAGTTACATTATTTTCTTAGGGCTCTTTTAAACCCTGTTGCAAGTTAAAAAGTGAGTTGGGGATATTTAATACTGGGCACTTTGGATATCGCCAGCTCAAATACACAGCTGCAGCCGAGTTTGGGCTACAGGATGTGGGTGTTCAGTCCTCCTCAGTGGAGACGGTGCTACTTCAAATTTGCAATTGGTTTTTGATCAGGATAAACCCTTCAAACTGTCCTGACATAAAGAACAATATATTCCTAAATTAACTGAATACGACTGGCAGACATTTTTAACTACTATCTTAGTACAGTGATATCCGCTGGATATAAATGAATCTAAAGCTAAGAAGTGCTCCTCATTGGTCAGCGTGGTCAGAAGCATTTCTCATTGGTCAACACAGTCAGGTGAAATACGTAATGCGTAGCTGCGATGCTGTGTATGGGAGACAGATTTTTCCCCCGGCAGCTGCGGAGGGGAAGCAACGTTCATCCAAAGTTAAGAGAAGGGAGAGGTAGCAGATTGGTAGGGGTAATTCCATTTTCCCAAATTCCTCTGGGAAAGTGGAATTACCCTTTAACTCCATCTTAGATTGCTGAGATGTTCATTGTATTGCTCTACTAGCTCTGGTATTATTTGCATTTTTTTGCTGTTTGGTTTTTGAGGTAGAAATCCACGTTGCTTTTGGAGGGGTGCCCAGAGTCTGAAAAGACTGAAGATAGGACACGGAGAGAGATGGTGTCAAGGGGGTACGGCTGAGCTGTGAGTGGAACCCACTGGCAGGAATGATAAGGTGATCTGAAATAGCGGTACAAGAGGGAAATCCAAAAGCGTAGTCAGGTCCAATCTGGGTCGGGGCGGGCGGCTAGATGCAAAAACGGGAAGGCAGGCCAAGGGGTCAGTACACGGGAATCGAGAAAAGGGGTAAGGAAGAGCAGCAGTAGTAAACATAAGGGAGCTGGGTGATCGCACCATCAGGTATAATAACTCAGCAACAAGACAGGGCTCTGACTGGGATTTAGGACCACCCCCTGGTTGCCAAGACGACCAGGAGGCTTCCCCATCCAGGAGCCAATAGCATGAGGGAATGGGTGGATAGTGTGTGCTGGGAACCTCCCTCCTCAAGGCCAGCACCTGGTGGTACTTAATGGGCACGGGCGCACTATGCGCGCGCCTCAGTGCATGCGCACGCAGTCTGTCCACCACGCGCATGCGCACCCTGGCGCCAGGAGTTCTGCCAGGAAGAGGGAGACCCCGTGCCCTGTGCAGCATCTGGCGACCCTGGTAAGAGGTGGCACCCCTGGTACCCTGACACACGGTGTCATCTTAGGAGGCAATGGAGCTGTTGTATTTGTTGAATATATGAGGTGTGTCTGGGTTTGAATCATGAACATTGGCTTTAGCACCTTTGCTTGGGCAAGGAAGGACCCCTTTGCTGTGGTAAGGTAGAGAAATGTAGGCAGAATGGACTGAGGCCAATGGATGTGAGTGTTGCAGAAGTTACCTGGATTATGTGCACTCTGCATGAGCTCCCCCCACCACATTACATTTGACAGAGTTACATAGTTAGTCAGGTTGAAAACGTCTACCGAGTTCACTCAATAGAAAAATTAATTTAAAAAAATTACAAATTTGCATATACAGAAACCAAAACCCACAGTTGATCCAGAAGAAAAACCCTCATAAAATATCCCTCCTGAAATTTCCTAAGGCAACCAGAAATTCCCTGAATCAACAACCTACAGTGGTGCAGTGGGCTGCGCGGGTGCTAATGGTAATATGCTATTTATGATGGTATCCAATAGCCTTTATAACCCAGGACTGGATAAACATGCAGTGATGGGATGTATGATAGGTCTCATTAGCAGATCTCTGGTTATCAGTGTTCTCCTAATGAATGTTATTGCAACCTTGTTAAACCTTGTTGATGGCAATTCCTGAGGTTGAATAGATGTCTTTTTGAAGTTTCCAGACTCTCTGGAATCTACTCAATTTAGACATTGTTTATTTTTTCTTTCAAGATGTCTGTACGTTGGGACTGTGTGCTGATACATACAGACAAACGATTTTAATCTAATCGTTTTGCAGACTGGTGAACTTTAACAGAATAAGAGTGCCACTGTGTTTTATGACTCCATTACTTACCTCCAATTTTTAACCTCCTCCCTACTTCTATATCAACTTTCGCTATACGCTTTCTACGCTCAATCTCTTTTCTTCTTCCTGTCCATCAGGAGCCATCATGAGATTTCCACAGGCTTTAGATGGTTAGGTCCATATATGTAAGCAGTTTTCATATATATTCAAGCTTACCTTATTGATTAATGAAAGTGTTGAATAGAAGATCACCAGCACTCACAGAGCTCAAAGTTTTAATTTTTCATTCCTCTTTATTGATCATCAAAGCCGCATGTGACGCATGTTCAATACAGAGGAATTAAAAATTCACACTTTGAATTCTGTAAGTGCTGGTGATCTTCTGTTCAACACATTAAGGGTTTTTCACAGAAGAGCCAAAGGATCCAGCCGTAGCTTCGGCTGATTCTTCGGCTCTCTTCGTCCGTCTGAGCCTTTTCGGTTCAGTCGAACCGAAGGCATGCTGTTCGGGCTATTCACAATAGCTGGTACAGCAGCCGAAGGCAGCCGAGCCGAACCCATATGCCTGAGCTCGCCTAAGCCGTAGTGCCTGCCGAAGTGTGGAGAAAGGTCGGCCGAAGCCGAACGTTCTCCTCGCAAATGACAGCAGGGCAGAGTCAACCGTGATCTCACGGATCGCTCCGCCCAGATGTAATGACAGATCAGCGTCCCTAAATGAGCTGGGGACGCTGATCTGTCATTAAACAACAACTGGGGGGAGCTGGCCATGACATCACGACCAGCTCTGCCCAGTTGTTTTTTTTTGCTTGGGACCTGCTAGAAGACTCTGGCCAATAGTTAACAGTTGTGCAGAGCTAGCAACGTCACCGCTAGCTCCGCCCAAATGTCTATATTTTGCCTGCATCTGTCAGATTCTACATTATGCGGCGGGAGTTTGTTGCATGTGGTCGGGTCGGCGTGCAGTTTAAAAAAAAATATTTTTATTTATTGTTTTTTTTCTTTACATTTTTTACTATTTTCTAAACTTTTAATTTTCCTATTTTTTAAAAATAATTTGTAAACTTTTTTTATTTATGTTTTTTTCTCTTCTGCTTGCTACCTCGGAGGTAGCAAGCAGAATAGCTGAGCTAAATGCCGCTCGGCGGCATTCGGCTAGTCACTCACTGCCGTTCGGCTCCTATGAGAATAGGGGAGAACAGCAGCAGGTGAGCTGCCTGAGCATCGGCTCAGCCAATCCAGATGTTGGATCGGCTGAGTCAAAGTCCTACTACACTTCAGCTCATCCGAACAAGCAGAACATATTCGGCTGACTGAAGGCAGCCGATGTACGGCTGATTTTAGCCGATGTAAGGCTGAAGGGAATAGCCGAACAGCATTCGGCTTACTTCACTTCCGCTGGGTTATTCGCTCGGCTGCCTGTGGCAGCTTTGTGAATAACTCTCTTGAGTTACACAGCACCATCCGTGTTTATCACTGCGAGCACCACGACTGTGGAACGTCATAACACTGTATGGAGTACAGCTGATCTACTACAACACTCATTGATTAATCATACTTGTAGTCTTCTCTACCTTGCCCAGAGATGTTCTTCATGTAAATTTCATGTTATATTATACACTATGTAATAGAGTTTTTGGGACATGGTTTTGATTATTAAATCAAGTACTAATGTATACTAAACTGTGTCTAATACTGAAAAATATTTAAATGTTGATGCCACATGCAGACAAATGCATTGCATTCAAAATTAAAATAATTTTTTATACTCACAGATGTTCAAAAAATAAGATGAATAACAATTGCTGCTATCGGCATGGCACTAAGCATAAGTTCTGTACAATTTTGGACCCCTGGGTAACCCTGGACATGGGACAAATGCTATTATTGCCCTGTGTGCAAACTTGCTAATGGGATGCCATGGTCTGAATAGCCTGGGTTCTTTCCCGTTCCCTCTTTGCAGTTTCTTTAGAACCCACTTACCTCTGCCTTCCCTTTGTTCTTGTCTTTACACTTTCTCTTCTTTTGGCTTTCTCTTACTTTTCTGGTTTCTTCTTTTTCTAATTCACTGTATCAATGGTGGGCTTGGTATATACCTTTATGAGCGGACTCACGGACAGCCTCTGCTCTATTGTTTTTTCAGAGTGAAAGTGATTCCTGCATATGGAGACCCTTTAGGGTTCTCATTTGATGCTGTGAAAGTTCTGTTTCAAATGTATTGCACTATTTTGTATATTCTGAGGCCCATCTGTTGTACTTGTATTTTATATTTTTGTTTTCAATACCTAATAAAAATGATTGTGACTAAAAAAATAAGATGTAGTAATAAAATAGGGTTTAGACTGTCATGTGGCCTATCAACACATTAGAATCTGTGTCTCTTTAAAACAAATTATGTAAACATTTCAAAATATAAACATAAAGCAGGAATACCTGATCGAAAGTCTTAGTAGAAAAAGTTCCAGAAATGCCATTTCTATCAGTAATGTCTGATCATCATGTGAAAGTTCAACAAATCCAGGAATTTTTTCTGCCCATTTTTTAGAGATTTCAATGGAGATAGTAAGGAGATTGTAGAACTGTTGAATACATTCTATATCTGTGCTGGCAGCTGCCTGGTCAGTGTCACTAGAGTACTGTGGATTAAAAGAAATGCATTAAAAACCGTGTTTATGTATTTAATTCTCAATAAGTTTTGTTTAATTTTTATGAATATTTTCTATTATTTTTTTATTAGGAAGAAGCATACAAACAACATATTGGTACAAGTATTTGCTATTCGTAACAAAAAAAGCCATATATGAAATAGACAAACGCCTGTATTTAGCACTATATAGTACTTTATAGCAGTAACTATTTCTCCCTGAAAATGCTCTGTCAGCTGTCCCTTTCTACTCCAACAACAATATACACTGCCAAAAGGCTAATGAGAACCTTGAATTTTATAGGGTGGGAGCTGGCACATTAGAAATCCACCATTACTGGCCCTTCTATGCCACCTGACCACAGTTCAAAGGCCAGGAATTGCATGGTTGGTAATTGGTTGCTCTGGTGGTGAACAATCACATTTGTTCACCATTTTGCCAAATTGGGAACATCTAGAGTTCAGGTCGAACTCATGGTCAACTCTTACTCGAAGCTCATCCCTAGTAGGAACTGATGCAAATGATGTATATGCTGTGCAAAACATTTGTAAGGCTATAAAGAAAAACAAGTAAACTTACTGTAGAGTAGTCTAGATCCCTGGGTGAAGAGTCTTCAACTGCTTGAATCAAAGCTTCCAACAGACTGTTTGAAGGAGATGGCAAACTCATTTGAGATGATTCTTGATGAGATGGACTTTTTGGTTTAGATGGAAGTCTTCCTCTTCTTCCTTTCAGACTATCTGTCCTTACAACTAAGTACATTAATAAGATATGCCATGTCAAATTATATTTCCTGTAACTGGTACTTAGGCAAGTACATTTAGGTAGCAACACTATTTCAGGTATGTACAATCAACTGTTACTATAGTTTTGGGTACAGTGAAGCTGATTTACTAACATAGTTGGGAATTTTCACTCAATAAATTGTGTGAAGATCCACTTCAATTATTCAATCAAGTAAAAAGCTTTCATGTGTAGATGAAATAAATTACTATGTATTTATTTCAGCTACACATGATTGGGTATTCAAAGTTAACGCAGCTACATTTTGTTGCTTTCTTACGTTATCCAAAACAAAACAAAAAATGTTTGGCTATACATACATCTCAAATCCATGATCATCAAGCATTACTTTTTTGTTCTGCACACATTCCATTAGGGCTCCTGCACACAAAGCGCCATGTGGTAACTAGGCGCTGTGTTAAGGCAGACAGTTTATCTGAATTTATTTATTTGAATGGGGCTCAACATAGGAAAAATGCATTTTTTTTCATTGCGGCACAGCACAACGCAGGTGCATTGTATATGCGTGTTGGTGTGAAATTCAAATTTAATTAAAATGTACATACACATCGTGCTGCAGTGTACCTCACTAAAAGCTTGCAGAACACACTGCAGTTAAGCAATAAGGCTTGGTCCAGGACAAACACCAACCTGCGATTTGAAGGAGAAGTAGCACTCTCTGTTCTCTTGTACTATTACTATAAGCATGATTAGTGTTTGAATGACAGCACTGTACAAATTAATGGAGCCCCAGCAGGACTATAGCGCTGGTCCTCCAGGAGGCTAGTATCAAGGCAAATGTAAAAACCTAGGCTGGTTCTATGTAAAATGGATTTAATGGATGCAGAATGGATATATTGTTTTTGTTTTTATATCTTCCTGGGGGTCAACTTTAACAAATTATATTTTATCTTCACACTGCAATTCAAATTTTATAGTAGAAAAGAGGACAGTACTGTAGAATATCAAGTTTCTTTGCTAATAAGCTTACAAGCATAATAAATAAAATATTTTACCTTCTTTAACCATGCCAACGCTGAGGCATTTTTGAAATCTGCAGTACTGGCAGCGGTTTCTTCTTCTTTTGTCCACTGGACAAGTTTTATTTGCCAGGCATACATATTTTGCATTTTTCTGCACTGTTCTCTAAAAATATATACAAGAGAATACTTTAAATTGGTGGAAAATACCAGAAGATAACAGAACAAGACAGGTAATTTATCACTGCATAAACAAAATGCAATTTGCATTATTAGGTAAAGTAGATCTTCCTAATTCAATAGCCTGCAGTAGAATTCCACATATTAGAACTAATAGTGCTTATTGCAATAATCAAGAAGACTTAAAAAAGATTCAGACACATTTAATGATACAATACAATTATATATGAAATTGCTGCTATTAAAGGTTCTCATTTACAAACTTTATTTTATTTTTATTTGTGTAACTATTTTTCTTTGCTGACTTTTGTTCATTGTTGAGTGATGCTCTTTAGAAGATATACAATAAATAATTTAGAAATCATATAAATCTTTTGTAATTAAATCTTACATTTACACATTTCTTTTTTATACCATGTGTACTTCACGAAAAGGAAATTTGCAAGTGGAAGTGCACTTTTTTTTTTAAACTAAAAACGCTTTATGGGTTACAGCACCCATCTCCTATCTATTATACCCTCTCCTTTGCACCAGGTGTAACTACAAGCTCTATAGAGATTATTGGGAGAGCCAACATAAAGTATATCTGTACTTTAGGAATCAGAAGATATACATTATATATTAACACACATTTGCATCACCAATCTTTAAACAATTAGTTTGCATGGAATGGTTCTTTATAGATTGCCTGACCTGGCTTAAAACATTTCTAAGGTAATAAAAACTGCTTATATGTAGCTTGTGATACCTGCAAGTACCTGTTTTTCTCTTTAAAGCAAATCCACTGTCTATGTGGAGTCACCTTTGATCTTATACCCTTCTAGAAGACTTGACTTCTACCAAAGTTGGGGACTAACATTTGCCCCCCTGATGCCAATGCAGCCTTCAAATGCCAGGAGTAGTCAGTAGAGGCTCTTTTATTTGACAGCTGAATTGTGGCTTAGTGCCAAGAAGGGCTCTGGCCTAAAATAGACTTGGGGGCTCTGTACTATATATTTAAAATGCCACTAAACTCAGGAGTCAAGTCTTAAAAATGCATTCAAGTACCTTATCTATTAACACAAATGTAGCTTATTTGTGTATCACTCAGTTGTAGATCCTCAAATCATCTCTGAATTCATGCTAACACTGTCCTTCCTTCTGGAGGGTAGCTTCTTTCATTCCCCATGGTCCCTGTGTGTGTTGTAAAGTAGCCAACGCTCCAAGATCACTCCCGTGGTGGACTACAATCTCGCGTTTAGTTTACTAATTTATATTGAGATTGTAGTCATCACAGGAGCGAGCTTGGAGCGATGGCTTCCATACAACACACAGAGGGACCATGGGGAACAAAAGTAGCCACCCTCCAGAAGGAAGGACAGTGTCAGCATGATCCCCTAAGCATTGGCCACGGTATCCTTTTTTAGGGTGGCTCATTTCCCTTGCAGGATGCTATGGAGCCACCAGCACACATAAATCTAGATAGCCTATTGCACACCTGATCAATGTGTTCTCTTTTTTTGCTTTCTGTGGGTGCTGAAGTGACCAGCAGATGGCGCCGCCAGAAATAGCATTGAAGGACAAATACACCAGCACGTTGTCTTCTTCATGAATAAAATGCCGCTATTGGGGTCTTAGAGAAAACATATCACAAGTGGAAGTGTGATGTTTCGGAGCCATACAGGGTCCCTTCCATCAGGCATTGCCTAAGCCCTCGTTCACACCTGAACGTTTTGTAGCGCGTTCTACGCTCGACGAACACTCTACAAAACGCTCAAAAATATAAATCCCATTGTATTCAATGGTCTCGTTCCCACCTTGGCGTATTTCCGCCCGTCCCTAACGCGCTACAAAACGGCCCACGCCTGAAAAGGTACAGGTACTACTTTGGGCCGTTTTGTTGCGCGTTTCCATTGGGATACAGCCAAGTAGCCTTCGGAAACGCGCGTTTGTCGCGCAACTTTTTTACCGCGAATCGCGGTAAAAAAAACGACAGACGCGCATATGCAATACGCCTAGGTGTGAACAAGACCTTATGAAGAGACCCTGTGTGGCCCCGAAACATTGCACTCCCACTTCTGATATGTTTTCTCTAAGAAGTCAATAAAGGTGTTTTAATTATGAAGAAGACAGTGTGCTGGTGACTTGCTCTTTCAATTTCACAAGCACACAGCATGGCAAGACACTCCCATCCCTCCGCTCTCTGCTCCTCCCTCCTGCATGCTAGTAGATGGAAAGCTGCGGGAGTTTGCTCTGTACATTGTGATCTTGTACTGCACAGGAAATTCAGGAAAGATGAGCTGAGAGAGTTTGAATAAGCTGTTTGGAAACATGATGATCAAGTGCTTAGGCAAAAAGTTAAAGAAATGCTGGCCAATGTATATTTGTTTGATCGGGACTCAAGATTAAAAAAAAAGATTGAGAGTTTATTACTACTTTAAAGTCAAAATATTTTTAAGCTTTTTCAAATGCTGTTTAAATCACTTACACCACATGCTGCTCCTTGATGTATACAAGTTTTAGCTACCTGCAGAATCAGCTGGTTCCCTAAGCACTGGCCTTGATATCCTGTTTTAGGGTGGCTCCTTTGCCTTGCAGAGTCCTATGAAGCCACCCTTGTGTGTGCTAGTAAGCTTGGTGTGCCTCTAAAAACACACAGGCACAGCAAGGCAAGCCACCCCCCTGTTCTTTACCCCTTCTCAAAGCTAGTAGATGGACAGCTGCTGGAGACTGTCCTCTCCTTAATGATCTGAGAGAGCTGAGGCCAGTTGTTTGGAAACATGATAACTGAAAGTGTTTGGGCTAAAAGCTAAGAAATGTTTTGCTGACCATGTGTATTTGTTTGATTTGGATTAATTATTGAAACAAAGTTTGAAAGTTTAATACTACTTTAAATTACTTAATTTTTATTAACGCCTTCCTTCTAGCTAGTTTTTGGGCTTTTTGGACTGTTTGTATAAAACTTTTTTTTGCTTGGTTCATTTTGTTAGTTGGCTTTTTATAGCACGACATTAAAAAATACTGAAAATCCATGGTCCTTTATTTAATTTGTAAATAATCTCAACATACTTTGAGCTAGAACATACTTTGAACTAGAAACTCAATTGTATAACACAACAAATTGCTGTCTAAAACCTGCAAGACAAGACTGAGGATTTACATTACCTAGGTAGAGGAAATGTTTTTTTTACAACATGCTCACTTTAGATAGGCTTTACTTAATTTTTATCTTACATCCCTGGACCAAAAGGTGGCAACTCTGGGCAGGTAGAAAGTGGTTGTCATTTCTGTACCTTTTGCTTGCCTGGATGTGCAGGCATGATCCTACAGCCCTCAGGCATATTAATGGTCCAAGACTTCAGTAACATTGCCTCAGCTAAATGTGAATGGTCGCTTGAGGCACCCATTCATGTTTAAGTCTGTGGGGAAAGGTGTGTTAGAAACTCTAATGAGTAAGAAGGTTTTTCAACTTGTATGATCACTATTGTCCCTTCCATTGGGTCTTAGCTCTCACTTTGGCATCTTCACCTTGGGTAGTAAAGGACCTTGCCCTGTCACTGATTGCCTGCTCTCTTTTAATAAACACTTCCCATCACAGTCTAGTAAGTGAGTGTGAATTCACAGATGGATTGTAATGCAAAAACCCTTTAATAATACATTTAGTAAGTGTACTATTAAAAGGACATCTTTACACATATGTATCCTGACACAGACATGGTTTCTTACTTTGAAGAAGCCTTTACATCCCTCACATGTCCTAACTCCATAGTGTTGACAGGCTGCATTATCTCCACACACTGCGCATGATCCCTCCCCAGTTGAAGAGCTTCTGCTGGGTGGTGATGGAATACTGCCCTCACTTACCATGTTAATAGCTTGGCCAGTTGCGAGGGGAGAAAAGACAAGATTTGACACCTTTGCCATTGGTAAATTAAATGATAAGGACTCCACTGATATTTGTGCTGCGTCTCCTGGAAGGCCTGCTGGCATGTTATGAGAAGATTCATAGCACACCTGAGGGTTATACAGTGGTGTATGAGGAGGAGAATTCTTAAAGCGAAAAATTGGAAAACGTGGAGAAAAAGTCCTATGTGGGGTCTCCATCAAGTTACTAGGAGTCATGCAAGAATGAGTACCTGGCAAGGCATGAGTGTCTTCCCACTGTGGTGACTTGTGAGTTGAATATCCTGGTGTAGTTGGAGTTGATGGTGGAGATGTTTTGAAATACACTGAAGTGCTTGGCAGAACATCTTCTGTTTGCTGTGGAGCTGTACCATGGTAACTGGATAAATTGGGATTTTCCATTTTTATCAGTGGTCTCTGCCCACATGCTTGTATTTGGTACAAGCAAGATGGTTTACATTCATAGCTTCCTGAATACCCCTCAATAAAAGTACTAAAGCTTGGCAAAGATGTGGTTGCTGAAGCAGTTATCTCTGTGCTTCTTAGTTCCATGTTACATTTTGTACTTGCAGAATTCATCACTTCTGAACTGAAATCAGAGGCATGGCCACAAACCTGGGTAATGTAAGTGGAACCAGGTGGTGTGGGATTATACTGTATGCAGGGCATATCTGTAAATGAAAGAAACATAACAATATTCTAAAAAAAAAACGAGTACTGTAAAAATGTAAAACATATCATGTAACAAATACTTTTTGTACTTATTGTAAAACTTGTTTTTCTGAATTCTTTAAGGGATACAGAATGCAGGTATGCTGAGACAATTTGGGTTATACTGCTGCCCTCAGGAGTAAATGGTCACTGGCAAATTAAAAAAGCTGTTAGCCAGCCAGATATAAACCCTCCTATTCCCACCATACTTCAGTTTTGTAGGAAAGCAGTATTAGAAGTAGATCACAAACACAGAGGGATAGGACCTGTGTCCCTTAATGAACGTCAAGAAATGGATTTAAAGGTAAGTGAGCTCGGTCGCAGAATCGTCGATGTCGTCACTTTCAGTGTCTGATGACGAATTTCCCAACGAATCGCTATCACTCAATTCTGCAAGTGATTCTAATTTACTATCGCTGTTTTCTACCTGGTCTAAAACTGCTTTTGACCTAAAAGGACGCATTTTGGATGCCATGGACGTTGTCAAGTTTCCAGGCAGAAAGAACAGTAAAAGTGCAGGCAGGGCACTGGACAAAGCTCTAGGGACAAAATTGAAGTGAAATGGTTTGATACATAAATGTAATCATTGCAGATTACATTGTATTGTGTGTATTCTGTGTATATTGCATGTTTTCACTTTTGAATTTCCTGCCGCTTCTGCCCCCCGCTGTGATGCCGAAAACAAAACTGAAAACCAAATGCCGGCATCGGCCAGGCGCATACAGCAGAGGACACCGCGGGCTCGCAGGGACAAGGTAAGTGACACTTTTGTGCAATCCCGAGTGTGGCTCGGGGTTACCGCTTTTGGTACTGATAATTAACCCCGAGCCACACTAGTGAAATACCGCCAGGGAGGTTAATCAAAAACCTGTTTACTTTCTCATTGCTCTCCAATGCTTGGCAATGGGGCAAAGGGTCCTGCTGTCGTGGGTCGTGCGTCGCTACAGCAGGACCCTTTTTGGAGCGGATTTTGCCGCGATTCCAGCTTGCTCAATGCAAGCATTTGCGCGATATTGCGCGACAAATCGTGCGATATTGCGCAAAATGCAAATCGCGCGACAAACGGGCGATTTGCAAATCGCGCAGTGTGAATGGGGCCTTAGTGTTAACAGTGATTGATGCCCTTGGAATTATTGCTTGCACTTCGACGTTTGCGGGATATGTAATGTGTGATGCAATAGTTGTTTTCACACGTAGGTGCGTAGGCTAACAAGCCCCGACACGGGGCACAGACACGGTGACAGGTCCTCTTTATAGTCTATTAGACCCCTAATATTGTTCCCCAGAATGTGAACAACAGAAAAGACTGGAAGGTGCAGTTCTGCCCAGGCTAGAATCTTGGCTACCTCTCTTGCCGCAGAACCAATTCAGAGATGTTATTATACAGCGGCGCAATGCAGAATACCACCAGCAATAGAGGAGCAACAAATCCCAGCAACAATACATTATACAGCGGCGCAATGCAGAATACCACCAGCAATAGAGGAGCAACAAATCCCAGCAACAATACATTATACAGCGGCGCAATGCAGACTACCACCAGCTATAGAAGAACAGCAAATCCCAGCAATAATACATTATAGTATAATGTATTATTGCTGGGATTTGTTGTTCCTCTATAACTGGTGTTAGTCTGCATTGTGCCGCTGTATATTCATTATACAGCGGCGCAATGCAGAATACCACCGACCAGTTATAGAGGAACAACAAATCCCAGCAATAATACATTATACAGCGGTACAATGCATACTGCCACCAGTTATAGAGGAACAACAAATCCCAGCAATAATACATTATACAGCGGTACAATGCATACTGCCACCAGTTATAGAGGAACAACAAATCCCAGCAATAATACATTATACAGCGGCACAATGCAGAATATCACCGACCAGTTATAGAGGAACAACAAATCCCAGCAATAATACATTATACAGCGCCACAATGCAGAATACCACCGACCAGTTATAGAGGAACAACAAATCCCAGCAATAATACATTATACAGTGGCGCAATGCAGAATACCAGCAGCTATAGAGGAACAACAAATCCCAGCAATAATACATATTAGATAATTTGTAGGCAAATCTGAAAAGGATATCAAGTTAACCTGTATCGCAGGTCTTCCCCGTGTATAGTAAAATAATTTACAATTGAAATGACGGGATTTTTCATGTTTTCCATGGAATGACTTGTAAATGACACAATGGAATATGCCACTGTGCCGGTAGAGGATGTCTTCTAATGATTTATTTGATACGTCAAATAATTCTTACTGCAAGTCCCATCTTTCTTCCCAATATACTCTATGGGCATTCCATTGTGTTATTCACCTGTCATTCCATGGAAACACATGAAAAATCCCCAAGTCATTTCAATTGTAAATTATATTACTATACATGGGGAACACCTGCGATAAAGGTTAACTTGATATCTTTTTCAGATTGGGCATTGGGCAGATTGGGCATTCCGTTTGGCTTCATTATAGTCTAAGGACATTCCCATACCCTGTCATTCCATTCTGTCATTCCTTTTAGTATGTTCCATTTACTAATTAAACTCTACAGGCAGCACCAACATTTGCAGCTTCAGAGCGGCCAGTAGGAGAGAGAGGGAGAGCAGACAGGTGTGATCAGAGCCGCCTCTCCGAGCAGAGGAGAGGCAGGTAAGTTCCGGCTCCCCGTCATAAAGGTCCCGCCCCCCCCACACTTCACGCCGGGTTAAGTAGACAGTGAGGGGAGAGCTGCACTCGCAGCCCTTCCTCTCAGCTGTCACAGGAGTTCTAGCACAGTACTGTGCTAGAACTCCTGTATTGAGGGTGACAGATTCAATAAGGAGAACCTGTCACCTCCGAATGCTACCACACATGCGGCTTGTTAGCTCTTGTGTGATAGCAATAAAGTAAAGTGAAAAAAAATAAACATTTATGAAAAAATAAGTAAAAAATAATAATGAAAATTATAAAAAGTAACAGATAGTAAAATAAAAAAAAAAATGATTAAAAAGAAAAAAAAATGATAAAAAAGTTTTTAAAAAAAATTAGAGGTGCACAGAGCCGTCAATCTTTTTCTGTATCCCCTGTTATCAATGAACAGGAATCCTCTATACTGAGTGTTCCTGTTCAATCATAACATGAGGACATTGAGTATGGGGTCTATTCACAAAGCTGCCGAGGGCAGCCGAGTGAATGACCGATCAGAAGTGAAGTGAGCCGAACACTGTTCGGCTATTCACTTCAGGCTGGTACGGCTGATTTCAGCCGTACATCGGCTGAAATCAGCCGTACATCGGCTTGCTTCGTGTGGCTTCGGATCAGCCGAACATGTTCAGCATGTTCGGCTGACCCGAAGTGCAGAAGGAGTTCGACTCAGCCGATCCA
>NW_017307520.1:319112-319373 GCF_000935625.1 Nanorana parkeri | reverse complement strand
AAGTGCAGAAGGAGTTCGTCTCAGCCGATCCAACATCTGGATCGGCTGAGCCGAACCTCCGGCAGGCTTCACACTGCTGGTCGGGCTATTCTGAAAGATCCCGAACAGCA
Source organism: Nanorana parkeri (assembly GCF_000935625.1). Classification (NCBI taxonomy): domain Eukaryota; kingdom Metazoa; phylum Chordata; class Amphibia; order Anura; family Dicroglossidae; genus Nanorana; species Nanorana parkeri. Next base: position 319,263 of record NW_017307520.1, on the reverse strand, counting down.
GTGAGAGAATAGCCGAATAGCCGAATGGGCATTTGGCTCGGCTGTTCTGCTCGGTCCCTCAGAGGCACCGAGCAGAACAGAAAAAGAGGGAAAAAAGTAGAAAAAAGTTAATAGAAAACGATTGTGCAGAGCTAGCAGTGACAGCTAGCTC
>NW_017307520.1:314116-318381 GCF_000935625.1 Nanorana parkeri | reverse complement strand
CTAGCTGTCATTGCTAGCTCCGCACGATCGTTTTCTATTTGTATTTTTCTACTTTTTTAACTGTTTTTCTGTTCTGCTCGGTCCCACAGAGAGACCGAGCAGAACAGCTGAGCCGAATGCCGCTGCTGTTCGGCATTTATGAGAATAGACCGAACAGCAGCGAGTAGCCTGCCGGAGGTTCTTCTGCACTTCGGGTCGGCCAAACATGCTGAGCATGTTCGGCCGACCCGAAGCCACACGAAGCCACCCGATGTACGGCTGATTTCAGCCGATATACGGCTGAAATCAGCCGTACCAGCCTGAAGTGAACAGCGTTCGGCTCACTTCACTTTAGGTCGGTCATTCACTCGGCTGCCTACGGCAACTTAGTGAATAGACCCCTTAGTCTGTGGTCACTGCATTGCAGTATACTGTAAGAAATTGATCTTATTCTTTATTTACCAGAGGGTCTAGGTTTTTCACGGTGTACTTGTGGTGCTGTATCTGTATATGTACAGATGCTGCAGTACAGAGATGCAATAAAAATTCATATTATATGGCGAGCGCACAGGTTCGATGGTATCTTGCCAGGCTGAATAAGCAATTTTAGCTTGTTATTTCTTTTAGATTATGAGTGTCATTATAATACATAGAATTAGAGACTAAATAAATGAGCCCAGGAAGAAACAGAAAAAAAAAATCTGTTTTTAATTTACTACAGTTTGCTTATCTGAATTCTTAAAAGGCCAAACGCAAAATGAGCAGGAATCATATGATCAGGTTTATTTCTTAACTTGATTGATTTATCATTCAGGGGGTGGAACTTGATGAAAATTCACAGTGAGGGTTGCATTAACATTTGGTACGGTGGTTGGGAAAGAAAAGTGTCTTTCATAAGTATTATTTAGGGTAATCATTATAAAGAAACCGTATCCAGTGCTGGAACTTAAACTTGTGTACAGTGATAATGATTTTTCCAAAATTTAAAATTCGAGTATAAGCCGAGGGGGGCACTTTTCACCCAAAAAAATGGGCTGAAAATCTCGGCTTATACTCGAGTATATACGGTAAATTATGACAAGGACACATATCATGATATACATGTAATATAAAGTACATGCCATTAAAGCATGCCCATGTTGTTTATTTTTTATTTTTAGAAACATGTATGTCCTTCTCTTTTATGCCCCTACAAGGTTTCCATCTTTCAGAAACAGTAATGTACAGAAGGTTGTGTTGCTGCATAGTAGTAAATGCAATTCTACATAATTTTTATGTATTTCTTCAGTGTCTAAAAGCATAACTGAATTTTGGAGGAGGTCACGTGTTATACCAATATTTGGTGCTTTTTTATGGTCACCTGACTTCAAGCCTAAAGGGTTATTAAACCCTTGGATGTTTTTGCATATATTTACTGCTAGCAAGCAAAACATTAATGCAAAAACATTTTTTTGTTTAAACTTTTAAAAAGGGTTAATACTTACCTGTGTCTTCGCTGCGCACTACCATTCGAACATCTGAAGCGTCTCAGGCAGCCGCAAAGGATCTTGGGGCGGGCGCATGCGCAGTTCAGATGGTTGACCGGGAGATGAGGAGAGACCCAAGGTAAGTCTATGGAGCAGCGTGCACCCGCACAGGCACCGTGGGACATGAGAGAAAAGAAGGACAAAGGAGTCGGCGCTGGATCGGAGACCCGCAACAGCGCTGGAGGGACAGCTGACAGCCAAGTCCCGCCCCTACTACATCCGGTGGCGGCCATCTTGGTATACCCAGCCAACACCCCGGAAGGCAAACGCAACCTATAACTTCCCTTTATCCGGTGTTAAGAGCTGATGGTGCTTACTATGTGCCACCCATAGAACCTCAAACCCCTATTATGCCTATATGCCCGATACAACCGCTGCACATGCAGGTGGTGTGCTAGTTATCCCACAAGTGGGGCCTGCACAGGGGGGAAGCTTACACTCCTACATGAGCCCCCTCCCCTTCCTCTGTGTCCGATTCCTTTGATGAGGACCTGGTCACCTGGAACCCCATGACAGGCCGCCTGGTGGCACGACCCACGCCAAGGCCCGGAGTGGCAGATGCGCTGGTGATGTAAGTCACCTTTACCCCATCACAGGCCTCCTCTCTGGTGACTACCCTCCCAGACCCAGAGAAACAACCCATGCCCTTCTATCGGAGGATAGCCCAGATACAAAAGACATACTCAGCGGCATGGAGGGATTTAGTCAGTCTGTGTGAAATAAAGGCGGGAGATGCTTACTGGCCAATAATGGAAAGGAGTTTACAGACTGCAAGGATTGTTGATGACAATTCTTTTATTTCTGGTGTGGAATTCTGCGAACAATTGCGGGATTGGGCAAGGGAAAGACTGGCCGACCAAGCCACGAATATCCAGGATGTTACCCAAGATAAGGTAGAGTCAGTGGAGAAGTTTTATACTAGGTTGTCACAGGTTTTCTCAGAACTAGGATTCAGTGATCATAATAAAGTACATAGCCAAATGCTGTCATCAGCCTTTGTGGCAGGCCTGAAGGAGCCAATTAGGAAAGTCCTTACAATGGCCCGACCTGAGTACCGTGTGCTTCCCCTGGATACTCTTCTACTAGTGGCGAAAGGCCTGGAGTCATCTCATGCAGCCAAAAGGACCACCCCACTCATGGTGTATGATACTTGGCCTGCCTCGTCCCATTTTACTTCAGGAGCTGCAATCCCTCAGACGCAGACGTCCAGGCTGCCCCCAGCCTGCTTTAACTGCGGGAAGCCAGGGCATTTCAAGCGGGATTGCCCAGCACCAAGACGCCCTAGGCGCTTTCTCGCACCACCACAATGGGACCAGAACCAGCAGCAACACCGGAGCCCTGGACCTAGCCCAGAACACCTGGACGGTCATGCCACAAGGAGCACAGAACTCTCCCAGTCAGTTTGCAAAAGCCATGGCTACCATACTTGATACATGGCAGAAGGAACACCCAACAGTAAATCTCCTTCAGTATGTGGATGATCTCCTTCTCTGTGCTGACGACCTGCCTGCTGCTGTGGACACCTCAGAGAGTTTGTTGTCCTATCTGGCACGCCAAGGTTGCAAAGCCTCCAAACCCAAACTGCAGTGGTGCTCCACGTCTGTTGTGTTCCTCTGTCACTGCCTGTCTCATGGAATAAGACACATCACAAGGGACAGAGTCAAAACAGTCCTGGGCATACCACTACCCTTGGGACAGAAGCCGCTCCATGCCTTTCTTGGGCTGATTTCCTACTGCAGAGCATGGATCCCGGAAGTCTCTTTGCTGATGCAACCTCTCTATGATGCTCTGAAGTCTGATCCCTTCCAAATGTCCCCGGAAGCAATCTCCAACTTCGAGATTCACAAGCAAGCTATTTCATCAGCTCCTGCTCTGGGACTCCCAGACTGTGAGCAGACCTTCAAGCTTTTTGTGTGTGAACGTCAAGGACATGCTACAGGTGTGCTCACCCAGTCCCACGGCAACCGCCTACGCCCAATAGGCTACTACTCCTGCAGAGTGGATGCAGTGGCCAGAGGAGGCCCCTCCTGTCTTCGAGCTGTCTTTGCTGCTCAAGCCTTGCTTGACAAGACCTCGGACCTAGTCCTGGGCCATCACCTTATCCTGCTTGCACCCCATGACATTGCTGCTATACTCAACCAGGTTGAGTATAAACCCCTAACTAAACTAAACCCCTCCACTCTCCTCCCACTTCTCAAGGGGGGAGGTGGTGAAGAGTCTGAAGACCCCGACCCTTCGCACAACTGCTTCGAACTGATGAAGATGGAAACTACACATCTCCCCACTATTAGCGAGAAGCCACTGGAAAACCCAGACCTCACACTTTTTGTTGATGGCTCCAGGTTTGCCGATGTACGAGGCAAGTACCATACAGGCTATGCAGTGACCACTAAAGACACAATCCTGCAAGCTGCGGCCCTGCCGTCAATAAGGTCTGTACAAGGAGCAGAGCTACAAGCACTTACCACAGCGTGCAAACTGGCTGAAGGAAAAAGAGCAAACATCCATAGGGACTCAAGGTATGCCCTTCGGGTTGCACATGACTTTGGAGTCATATGGAAGGCCAGGGGATTCCTGACAGCGGCAGGGACACCAGTAAAACATAGCACGGCTATCAAGGACTTGATGGATGCCCTACTTCTGCCAACTCAAGTGGCTATCTTGAAGGTGAAAGCTCACGGCAAACTCAACTCACAGGAAGCTCGAGGTAACCATTTGGCAGACTTAGCGGCCAAACAAGCAGAAAGTGGCACCTGTGAC
>NW_017307520.1:302334-314038 GCF_000935625.1 Nanorana parkeri | reverse complement strand
TGTGGAATCTACATACCCTACCAGCAAACAAAGACCAATTGAAGGAACTTCAAGGAACTGCAAGCCCAGAAGAAAAAGAGGCCTGGAAGAAGGGAGCAATTCTAAAGGATGGATTGCTTGAGTGCAACAAGAAGTTTTGCCTACCCAGAAGTCTGTATCCAGCAGTGGTCCAGTGGGCACATGGAGCAGCCCACCTGTCGAAGAACCTTATGAACTCTCTCATCAACAAGTACTATACAGCACCTGGAATCACCACATTGACAAACAACTTTTGCAGATCATGTGCCATCTGTGCCAAGTGCCACCCAGGACGCACAGAAAAGACACCACAGAAGCATCTTGCAAAACCGCTGTACCCTTTACAGAGAATACAAATTGACTACATCCAAATGCCAAGAAGTGGGCGGTTTGAGTACGCCCTAGTGGTTGTGGATATGTTCTCCGGTTGGCCAGAGGCTTATGCAGTAACCAACATGACTGCCAAGACCACTGCAAAGAAACTTCTAGCTGAGGTAGTATGCAGATACGGGGTCCTAGAAGTAATAGAGAGCGACCAAGGCCCTGCCTTCACGGCCTCAGTGACCAAAGAAGTGTGGGCTGCACTGGGGGTTACTTTGGCATTCCACACTCCCTATCACCCTCAGAGTAGTGGGAAAGTAGAAAAGAAGAATGGTACTCTAAAAACTAGAATGCTGCAAATGGCCCAAGAGACAGGTATGAGTTGGCCGGACAGTCTGCCCATTGCCCTGTTCAGCGTCAGATACACACCAAGGGGAGAACACTCCCTATCCCCCTATGAAATCCTGTTTGGTTCATCCCCCAGACTTGGTTGTTATTTTCCACAACAATTGCAACTACAATCTGATGTGTTAACTAATTATGTAACCACGTTGTCACGAGAATCAACCCAAATCCATCCTCAAGTGTTTTCTTCCATTCCAGATCCTGAGTTAGATACAGGCACACACAGGCTAGTGCCTGTAAACTGGGCACTGGTAAAGAAGTTCGTGAGAAAACGTTCCCTCGAACCCAGATATGATGGTCCATTCCAAGTCCTGCTGACTACAGCCACCTCTGTGAAAGTAGCCGGGAAAGCCACTTGGATACACGCCTCCCACTGCAAGAAGGTCCCTACCCCTGAAGACACCAAATGTTGCCTACACCATGACTTCTCCTCTATATATCCTTTTTTTTTTGTTAAGTTTGGTGGGGGCCCAGGAGGTGGTCATCACAAAACAAGAATGTAGATTGGATAAATTACATCTACTATAACCAGCAGAGATTTGTGAATTATACCAGGGATGCCCTACAGGGGATTGAAGACCAGTTGGGCCCCAAGGGGGGCGATGGGATAGCCATCGCTCGTCTAACGTGCAGCACAAAAAAGTTCCAAGACACATAAAGACAGATGAGTTAGGAAAACCTAGGGACAGAGTAAAATAGTCATTTTAAGGGGGGACTGTTATGGAATAAAGTAAAATGACCATTTGTCTTACTAATGTATATAGGTGTGTAGCTATCCTCTTACTATTTATTCCTTGCTCAAAATGGCCGTTAGCTGCACCCCCTCCCATCGTGTGAATAACAAGAAACTAAGATGGCGCCTCCTCCTGGGACTACACCCAAGATGACAATGTTTGGATCCTGAAGGAAGTTTACCTAATCTTGGACATGACCTTTGCACACAGCACTAGCTGCTTGCCTATAAAAACCTTCGTGCCTTAGCGTAATAAAGGAAGTATCATAGACCTGATCCTTGTGTCTGTGTGATTCTTACGGTGCACTGTATATGACAAATTAGGACGGGAGCAGATACTTTATTATTATTAATATTATAAAGGATTTATATAGTTTGCACAGCGCTTTACAATATAAGGAAGACATTACAGTCATATACTCATCAGACGGTTGATCTGAGTCCATTTCAGTATATCTGGTTGCACTCATGAACCTCTTTAGAATTCCCTTGGCATACTTCTTTTAGGGTGAAAACTGGTCAGCATATTGGACTTTCCTGGTCAATCACTATTGCTTTCTCTCAAAATAAGCCAGATACAGTATGTCTGCATGGATTATGTTCTCCTGAACTTAAACGATATCCTTGTTTTACATATCTTTTCCTGAAATATATTCTGATGAGTCTATATAGCATTTTTCCTGAAAGAAACGACACAGCTATATCTCTTTCAGATCCGCAATCCTATCATGGATGTCTGAACTAATAATCTTTACCAATAATAAGCTCATCTCAGTCACAGGGCATAACATTTTTAATTAGGCAAGATGTGCTAGATCTAATGCAGTCAATTTACATAACAATGTGGGGTCTGATGTTATAGAACTATGATCGAGAATCTCTCAAACCTGCAGCGAAATATTCCTGCAGTAGGCAACTGCATGAAGAATAATGGTTTCACTGAAATGTCATTTGCCTTTTTTTTTACAGCTTTTGTTGTTTTATAAGACAGCATCTTAGATATATTTCTATATATAAATATACATTTGTAGTCATTTCAGCTTGCAACAGTTGTGCAACTTTTAAATTTATGTGATGTATAGCCGTGTGAGATACTTACCTTGTTAATAGCAATCACTGGCCATCCTTACCTATCGCAGGCTGGTACGTGTGCGGGAAGAGCTTAACGATTTACAAAAACTAAACAGCATCTTTTGCGGGGCAAACGTACCCTATACGAGTACTCGAACAAACCCGGCAAGCTACTGGCCAGAGCCCTTAGGGCCCCGCAAACCAAAACTTTTATCCCACGTATTCAATCTTCCACGGGAAGGATGGCACTCCTTTCCAGTGACATAGCGACCGAGTTCAGAACCTACTACGATAACTTGTATAACTTACAGCCCGACCCTCCCAACCCGCCCACGCCCGCCGCGGCAATCGAGTCCTTCTTGGGGCGCTCAGGCAGCCGACAGGGCTCAGATGGAACTCCCAGTTACCAAGGAGGAACTGATTGCAGCGACGAAACAGTCCTCCACCGGTAAGGCCCCGGGCCCGACGGATTTACGTTGGCCTACTATAAGACCTTTATTGCGGATCTTACGACCCCCTTTCTGGCCGATTATCGGTTCCCCATCGAGGGTTTACCGTGGCTAGCCTCCCTCTTGCCCCCCGAGATCAAACAACATCCCATCCTTCACAACACTATCCTGGTGGCAAGGAGTACTGAGGAACACCAACCTATCGCCCTCCCCATTCCCTCTCACCCCGGTCCTAGGCGACCCCGATTTCCGCCCGGGCTATGAAAATGCGAGACTCCTCAGACTCAGACAAGTTCAGGATGATCGACTTTCGATTCACCTCGCAGTGGCTTAGGGGTCCTGCCTTGAGTGACTTGACTGACCTGCCCTCTCAACACCAGTTCAGGGTAGATTCACCATCCAGACACGCTGTCTCCACCATCTATGCGCTACTGACTTCCCACCCACAGGACTATGCCCCCCCTTTCCTGGCTAAATGGGAAGCTGACCTGAACGTGGAACTCACCCCCCAGCAAAGGGCAAATGTGCTAGCTATTGCACACAAAACCTCGATGGCAAACAACTATCAGGCAGCTGGTTACAAACTTCTCACGCGCTGGTACAGAGTGCCCACCGTTTTGAATAAGTTTGACGCCTCCATCTCCCCTATGTGCTGGAGATGTTCTGCCTCTCCGGGGACTCTCCTGCACATCTTTTGGTCCTGCACAAAGTTGCGCAGCTTTTGGAACACTGTGGCCGAGGTGGTGAGCTCCCTGACCATGGTTGACCTGCACGACAACCCGGCCGCCTGCCTATTGCACATGCCCAAACGCTCTCTGGCCAGATACAAATCCTCTCTCACGGTGCATCTTGTGAACGCAGCGCGGGCCTGTATCCCACTGCTTTGGAAGTCTCCTCAACCTCCCTCTATACAGCTTTGGTATTCCAGGGTGAACGACACCTATAAGATGGAAGACCTGACTGCCTCCCTGAAAAACACTGAGGAGCGGTTTAACTCTACTTGGAGACCGTGGGTCTACTTCAGGTATACAGATGGCTACCTCCGACACATGACCCAATGAATTATGCCCAGACCGACTGACTTTGCTGGGGACGGATGGCATGGGAGACCCGGTACGGGGGTCTTAACCCCTCCCTCCCCGACCCCACCCCTCTCTTTCTTTTCCTGCTTCTGCTCTCTCTCCCCATCCCCGCTCACACTGCTCTGTCCTTCGCTGCTCTCCCTTTTTCATAACCTGTTCATATACTCCAGCAGTTGTGCACATGAAGGGCAGGAAGGCCACAGAGCAGCCCTTAACAATATGGCAGTGGATGTTACATGTAGAGTCATACATCATTAACCTTGACATTGCTTAGCTGCCCTAAGATGCTTAAGGTACATGGCTCCCCCTAGAGTTCTTCACCAAGTATTTACCCCATTATGCGATGGAGCCCTGATATTGATGCGGAACTAGTTATATGCCTGTAGGATTGTTGTTAATTTTCGTGGCTATTTACGTTGACAGTTGGAAGATTTCTGTAAGACTGATTGTTCGGACTTTACTTATAGTGTACTGTATTTCTACTGTATTGCCTGACGTCTTCAATAAAAGTTTTTGAATTAAAAAAAACCCAAAAACAATTGCTAGACATTAAATGAAAGTAGAAAATTAGGCAAGATACAAAATCCTGTAATAAATATGTAAAGTTAATGGCTGTTTTTTTTCCCTGCGTTTTGATGTACTATTTGAACGACCCATAGTTTTTGGCTAAAGGTAGGTAACAAAGCTTATCTAAAACAATTAAAAACACTTCTTTGGATCCAAGCTTACCCATTACACACAATGCAAATCCACTCAGCAGCAACAATACCCATCAGCAAGTAGAGATTTACACTACTAAACTGTAGTGAGGTGATTTATAATTGTAATTAACAAAAATGTGTATTAATTTTCATAGTTAAACACTCCCCCCAAAAAAACAACGAATACCTCAACTTAGGCCCCATTCACACTGAGCGTTTTATTGCGCGGATTTCCACGCGATATTGCGCATATTTGCCATGCGATATCGCTCTCCAATGCAAGTCAATGGAGCTGTGCTCGTGGCTGTCGCGCGCTGCTTGTGCAGGACCCTTTTTTGGAGCAGATGTCGCGCGATTGTACTCAGCCCAATGCAAACATTTTTGCGATATTGCGCAAAATGCCAATCGCACGACAAACTCTCAATGTGAATGGGGCCTTAAACATGAATGCACCTCAGTTGAAGGGTCACTGAGGTGTATGGTAAGTATTACTATTGCAAGCTTATTACACTCTGGTTAGGAGAACAAGAAGGAACCAGATGATTATATGAACACACTGAATTTAAACCATCCATTTTATGAAAGAATGAAGACAAGTGACCAAGTCGTTGAGAAATTGTGGGTACTCCCAAAAATATTGGTACAACAATCAAAAGTATGCTGAACATTTATCAGAGCTCCCCTGTATATGGATGACAACAGAAGAAAAAAAGGGCAGAGCTCTAAATTGTTAGGGTGGTAGCTACACAAGGTTCACACTAGAATTAATGTAATTTACAGAAACAAATGGCAAATGCTCACTATGGTTAAAGTAATAAAAAAAATAGTTGGTCCATAAACAGTAAAGCGAGGCATCTCTGAACCTTTTAGCAAGAAGCATGTCCCATAAATACACTCTGCTACTACTATCAAGAAGAATTTGAGCTATTTATTATGTTTAGATGTGAACATTACTCCATTTGTAAATATGTACATAAACTTAGTCCTTTACTAATATTGAAAATATACAATTCAAAATGTATGTTTTCATTGATTATCCTTGTTGAAAAATATTATATAAAAAAAGTGCCCTTTTCAAAACAAACAACATCATGGGAAAACAAAGTAAGAACATCCCCTAACTTGGAGCTAGTATTAGTTTGTCAAAAAATTAAAAAGTCCACAGCCAATTTTGCACAGTATCACGAGGCTTCTCCTAATGGAGGATAAATAAGAAATGAGTTGCCAGAGAGGTAAATAAAGATGTTTGCCCAAAAAAAGTGCAACTAACTAAGCCCACTGGGCTTATACAATACAACTAAATGTGTTCCTATGATGCACTATTAAACAGACAGCCTCCACTTTTTGTATCTTCCTTTTCACCTGTAAAGGAATACTTGCTCTTGTAATACAATCACAGCACTTTGTTATATTGATCAAACAAACTTATCAGGGCTATAATGCTACTGAACACATTTAATATACACAAATTATAAGCACTGATAACACTGTTACCTTCTCTTTAAAAAGCTTGTTGACAACAGCACCACTGGACTGCGTTGGGCAGCATTGTCCAACACAGTCCCAACATATAAACAAGGCCTTATGTCCTGCTGTTTAAGTTCACACCAATGTGCCATGTTGGTGTGCACTGAAAAGAAAAGTATCTGTTGCATTTCTGCGCAGCGTGTTTGGATGTGCTATAAGGCATTGCAATGTTAAAGCTCTGGAGGATTGGAGAGGGGAGGGGGGAATCCCTGCATTGAGTGGTGACTGACAGTCATTGCTCTCTGCAGGGAGATAATCGGGAAGTGAGCAAGCGACGGTATGTATTCGCTCACTTTCCGATCTATAGAGCTGATGTGTGGCAGTTTCAATGTCATGCGTCGGCTCTAACTATGAGAATTAGTGTAAATCACCCACCTCATAGTTCTCCTTTAAATCATCTCTGAATTGGTGCTGACACTGTCCTTCCTTCTGGAGGGTGGCTACGTTTGTTCCCCATGTTTCCTGTGTGTGTTGTAAAGTGGACACCACTACAATCTCACGTTTAGTTTACTAATTTGTATTGAGATTGTGATGTGTTTTACAATGTATTGCAGCATCTGTGCATGACACACACCAGTGCTTGCTTTATGTACACCTTAAAGCAAGCTGGATGGTGTGGATGAGCCCTTAAATGTCTATTCATGATATAATGAACAAAATGGACAAAGATGCCTACTTTGAGTATTCACTTTATTAACAAATTATTTTGTTATTGTTATTTTCCATATCTTCTTTATTACCCTCACCTTGTTACGTTTAGATTTTTTCAGATATGTACTTTAGAATTATATTTGTAAATGCAGATTATATATTATATATTATGTTGAGAGAAATAAGTACATTGGGTTTAATGCTGACAATCCTCTATGAATAGAAAAAAAAGGTTACATAAGAAAGGGATAACCATCTCCAGGTACATGCACACCATGATGAAGGCCCATCCCTAGGGGTTAAATCCATCATCATTAATAGCCAGACTTAGACTGCATGTGACATGCACACAGCACAGAGATGTACATGCTACCAAGGACTGACTGAGACCATTTTGATTCATCACTTTATGTTCAATAGCTCCCAAGAAGGAGCTGTTTAAATTATGTTTGGAAACGTTACACACTTTATTTAATGTGTATGGAGGCAGAATGGTCAGCTGCAACGCTTAACAGCAAATTATAATATTTATTTTAAATTCTGCTTGTTTCTGCTTGTTTATATAGACAGATAAATAAATAAATAGAAAAAGGCCATGTCTGCTTTAAAACTTTGTGATCATCTTTCTTTTTGCCCAATTGAGTTCTATTTTAGCTCATGATATATATCATGAGCTATTTTTAGCAGTAGAGTCTTGTTATTCTATTGTTCACAGGGACTACAAACCTTAGGCTGAAGTCATAATCCGTGATAATTCGTTTTTACAGAGGATCAGATGCAGTGGGGATGATTTATTAAAAGCAAAGAGGCTGTTCACTTTGCAAAGACATTTTATTTCAGCTTAGTAAATGTGATGAACACCATTCTTTTAATGCTTTTATTGAATTCCTGGGTATATAGCTCCTACCTAACAACTTCTGGTCTAAGAGAGTCTTTGCAGCTCTATGTTTGTTGAGGTAATGTAAGAAATATTTTTTTCCATGGACAGGCAAGTGAATGGTTCTGGATAGTAGCCTGATTTAAAGTGACATTAAACCCTCAGATTTTTTCACATAAACCAATACTGTAATGTGTGCCTTACTGTAATCCATGGTAGTTTCCCTTCTCTTTGCTGCTCTTCCTTTTAAATCCTCATGTCTTCTCATGCTTGGGGAGAACTTCCCTTTGCAGCTCAGGGCCTCTTCCTGTAGTGCTGGCTCAGGTTACAAACCTATACACAGACACCATACATCCATTCCTGACACAAGGCAGTCTGCTGCAAAACAGAAGTTCTGCCCAGCATGAGAACAGATACAGATTTAAAAGTAAGAGCAGCAAAGAGAAGGGAAACAACCATGGATTACAGTAAGGCACACATTACAGTATTGTTTTATGTTAAAAAATCTGAGGGTTTAATGTCACTTTAATGTTTATATGTTTTACTGCTTTTTAGAAAGAGTAGATAAGAATAATAGCCGTGTAATTAGGTAATAATACAAATATTACGGTTTGTGCTGTCAAGATATGTAATGAGCTGAATTGTACAAATTGATTCTCACAAACTGAAGGGTCTCTTGTGTCCAGTGCAATTAGGGGAGGGAGACGTGGAAAGGATTTTAAATATTTGTTCTATTAAATTGCCAAAGTTCTCGCAAGAACAATTTCTTGCAAGAACATTTTTCATTATTTTGATTCAAGAAATTTAAAAAGAAATCTAAGATATGCAACTTTCAGTATAAAACAGAGGTAGGCAAATTAATATAGAATTCAGGAGCCAGTTTGTCCAATCCAGAAGCCAGCAGATTTTTTTCTAGGAGCCAGCTCCATTGACAAAAACTAGAGAATACCTCAAAAGTTAGGTGCCAGCTGTTATTTTTAAGGAGCAGTGGCTACCTGGTTCCTGGCATTTGTCCAGTTAAAAGTAACATTTCAATAAATTTACAAGTCAAGAAAGTAAGATATAATCTTCATAAATGTCATGGTATGGCAAAGGTTAACCTGGTCATTGCATTATGCACCCTCTCCATTATGTGCTTACAGAACTTGCTGTAAATTCTAGATGTACAATTGAATGTTATTTAACTGTCAGTTGTATTCTGTCCATGTAACTCATATCTGGATTATAAACATTTCAAATGAAGATGGGCAGAGTTTTAATACTTCCATGGTACTAAGACATTCACCCAGACATACAGTGAATTCTCCCAGGTATGTCTGTTCATTGTTCAGTGTTAATTTTATTCCTCCAATCACAATCTAAGACCAACAGTTAGTGTTTTTTGAAAGAACACAAAAATTAGCAACCCATCGCGGTATCTATCCAATAGATATTAACACCAAGTACACACACAGACAAACCACTCACCCCTATACAGTACGCTACTGTACATAAATGCTTTACTGCATATGCAGTATTTAATCTTTTGCAAATACCCCGATATAGCACCTATTGTGCATATACACATACACGCTTTACTGCATATTCAATATTTGATCTGTTGTACATAACCCCTATACAGCACCTATTGTACACATACATACACAATTTACTGCATATTTAATATTTGATCTGTTGCACATACCCCTATAAAGCACCTATTATACATACACATAAACAGGTACTGCATATTCAATATTTGATCTGTTGCACATACGCCCTATACAGCACCTATTGTACATATACATACACAGTTGACTGAATATTTAATATTTGACCTGTTGTACATAACCCCTATACAGCACCTATTGTACATATACATACACAGTTTACTGTATATTTATTATTTGACCTGTTGCACATACCCCCTATACAGTACCTATTGTACACATACATACACACTTACTGCATAATCAATATTTAATCTGCTGCAGATACATCAAACTGTTATTTATACACACATATTAAAACTAGCAATGTGCACCATGAAGGGCCCTATAATATATAAACTTCGCAAAGGGTTAATACCTGGATTGAATCTTTCTTGCTCAATGGTGGAAGTATTTTGCGGGCAGGATAAAAGATGATCTTGAGAACAAACAAAATCTGAACAAGCTGGATCAGGCTTGCCTTTGTCTGTGCTTTGTGACGGTCGTTCCTTCGACCCGCAATCTAAAAAAGAAAGGTAATAAACAGTTACCGAATAATGTCATTGTAATTATTTTGCATAAAATTAAACACAGCTATTATTCTCACATGTTGGTTTACACATATATGTAATCGTCATATACTTTACTTGAAACAGATCTATTTCAATGTTTATGATGATTGCTAAGAAAGCGGTCATCTGTTCAGGAAGGTAATGGACATTTTTTTTTTTAACAAAGTCTACATCAGTGGTTCTCCACACTAAACAAGTTATTACAAATATTACTACATTACTATATATACAGATCTATCTATCTATCTATCTATCTATCTATCTATCTATCTATCTATCTATCGATCTATCTTATATAGAAATATCTCTCTCTCTCTCTCTCTCTTTAAATGTATGTGCAAATATATATACAACTTTTGCTAGACATCAGATTGGACTTGCTTTACCTTTCTAGCGTACCCCATTGAGCTTTGCACATCAAATTGTCTAAGCCTTTAACTTTTTATCTCTACAAAGCTGCAGTGGAATCATTTGGTTGCCGAAGGAACAGTCATCGCTACTTGAAACATGCGTCTAATTACTTCAGTCTCAGCCCCATACAACCCCGGCCAGACCGTCTTTGCACCATTTCGCTGAAAAGAGTGAGTGCTATAAATTAGCAGATTGTTCTGCTTCTAGCTATGACTCTTTCAGGCTTATGTAAGAGGTGGAGATAAATTAGGGTATAAGGAACGAAGGAGGGGAATGTAATAAGGAGTATGACTAACCTTCACTGCTACAAATTGCAAAAACTGATTTTCATGTCAGGCAGATTAATACATCACCACGAACAATGATGTATATTTAAAACTCAAACTCAACATTTACTTACAATTGACCTGATCCTTGAGATTTGGAATGATTTCACCAAAATAAAGGCTATGTTTATAAACATTCTCTGTCTTTCTGATCATTTAAAAAAGTAACAGTTATAGTGATAAAAAAAGCAAATGCAGACTATACTATAACACAAAACACTTGATTGATGTCATATTTCAGATGAACAATGCCATTGGCACACAGTCACTATATACAGGTGAAACTCGAATAATTAGAATATCGTGCAAAAGTAATGGCAGTAATTGCTGCAAAAGGGGCCCAAACCAAGTACTGAGTACATATGCATGCTTGTACTTTTCAGAGGTCCGATATTGTTCTATGTACAATCCTTGTTTTATTGATTGCATGTAATATTCTCATTTTCTGAGATTGTGGATTTGGGGTTCTTGGGGTTTACATGAGCTGTAAGCCATAATCATCACAATTATGACAAATCACGGCTTGAACTATCTTGCTTTGCATGTAATGAGTCTATCTCATATATTAGTTTCACCTTTTAAGTTGCATTAGTGAAATAAATGAACTTTGCACAATATTCTAATTATTCGAGTTTCACCTGTAGGCACAGTTCCTATATAAATCCAGACTTTAATTCATCTATGAATCACAGGTTATCAGCTCGCCAATATTCTGACAACTATAGCTAAAGTGATCCTGTGTTCTCGTCAAAGACCAAATCACTTACACAGTATTTTAAATATATACTGTAGAAACATCAGCACCAGTGGATGTTCAGAGCAAACAGGTTCACGTCACCAAAAGTGAAAAAAGCACTTAGGTAAATCCGCCG
>NW_017307520.1:277534-302277 GCF_000935625.1 Nanorana parkeri | reverse complement strand
CCTTAGGTAAACCCCCCCCCCCCATATAAAGTGCATGTAGAAAGAAATTTAAAAAATTGGTTCGCTTCACCAAGAGTATAAGCAGCTCTTTGTTAAATCACCCCCCAATAAAATCAATGTATGGGGGATATTATTTAAAAAAAAATTACATATATGCTTCTCTTCACAAAGACTATAAACAGCTCTTTTGGTATCCCCCCTCCCCCCAAATAAGTTGCATGTATGGGTGAAAGTACAAAAAAATTACATATAAGCTTCACATCATTAAGAGTAAAAACATAAAAACAGCACTTTTAGTAAATCATCCCCCTCCCCTTGTGCCCCCCCAAATGGCAATATTGGAGAAAATATAAAAAAGACATATATGCTTCACTTCACCAAGAGCATAAGCAGCTCATATGTGAAAATAAAAAATGACACCAAGTGAGTGAAAACTGCTCTTTTAATAAAAAATCAGGAGGAAGTCTAAGGAAAATAAAAAATGACATGTATCCTGCACAGTCTGTCACCGGCATGAACTCAGCAGTTGTTTCATTCTGAGTCTCCCTGTAACATAATTATATCACCTGTTCACCCTCCTGGTAGATACCTTTTTCCCCACTTGCTTTAACAAGGTTGACAACTCAATTTGTTCTGCAGCAGAGTTGTCACCTATTGACAGGTTTGTCTTAAACTGGCCATACACTATACATTATGATTGTACATCATCTGTACAATCTTCATAAAATATCAGAGCTGTGTAATATGAGAGCAAACCTAAACAATTCAATGCATTAGTATTAAATTTTTTGGAGCCTTGCACTACATAGCTGATGGTAGATCTAAAAGAGATTATACAATCTGATTGTATGGCATATGGTCACCTTTGGATGCACAAGTAGCTTTAAATGGACTTTAAGTTAGCAACAGACAAATGAAAGCCGAACTCCAACTAACACCCTTTAGACAGTTCCAGCAACAGGGTTGTTTTTCTATTTGTAAAAAGATTTATTCATGTAAACAATAGCTGACAGTTGTAAGCAATGTTAGAAATATATACATGTGAAATTTAAAAAAAAAGGAATTCACATACAGAATATTATCATCAATGGCATTAACACATTTATAGCCCCCAGATTACAGTCCCCGGAATTATTACAGGTATTTATATAACACCGACAGTTTACGCAGTGCTTTACATGGTGTACATTCACATCAGTCCCTGCCCTCAAGGAGCATACAATCTATGGTCCCTATCTCACAAAACATATGTACAAGGGACAATTTAGGCTGGAGACAATTAACCTACCAGCATGTCTTTGGAGTGTGGGAGGAAACCGGAGTACACGGAGGAAACCCACACAAGCACAGGGAGAACATGCAAACTTCTTGTAAATAGTGACCTGGCCGGGATTCAAAGCAGGGACCCCAGTGCTCCAAGGCACAGAAATCTGTCTCCCGTTTGTGCAAGCAATGGCGCAATTCATGTCACTGTCGGTAAGGTGTACATGACAAAATTGTTGCACAGACGGGACATTTCTAATCAATGTCTACAAGACTCTTCCAGTGACTGTCCCTGAAATTTGTGTTGTAGACACTCATTAGAAACAACAACAAATGGCGCAACCTGCGACAGATTCATGTCACTGTTGGAAAGGTTTAATGAATCTGCCACAGAATTGCAAGACAGTACACTTAGGACACAGTTTACTCTAAGTCCCTGTTCACACCTAGGCATTTTGTAGCAGAAAGCTCGGAGCTACAAAACGCTGAACACAAGAAATGTCTCCTGTAGTAATACTGAAAACAAGTACATGAGCTACTTTTCTGCAGACTTCTGCCCTTTTGGCCACATAGACTTAATGGAAATGCTTGTAAACGCGTGGCGCAAGCCTTTTTGTGTGTTTAGCTGCGTGTTCGCATCATTAAAATGATCACTTCTTGAAGATTTAACCAAGGTGTGCTGGTGACATACTTTACTACTTGTTGTGTGTTTGACGCACAAGCACAATCTATACAAAAAAGCCTTAAAACGATATCACCTTGATATAAACGGGGGCTAACATGGAAGACGTGGTATTTACATCCACTATTCCGATCACTGATATGGCCGTATTTCGTAAGGAATTTGTCGCAGTCATAGTGGCAGAATGTAAAAGCGTTGCACATAAGAACTGCCTGAATTAGTCGCATGCGTTGGAAATAGCAAGAAAACTGTTGCTCAATTTTCCTGTATCTGGCACAGGACTTTCTAATATAATACCAGAAAAGTGTTGCCCCAATATGACAAACCTTTTACATTCAATTGATTTTTTTTGCCTTTCCTGGGCAGTTGTTATCAAAGCCCTTTAGTTTTCAGATGTAGTTAAAGAAGGGAACAAACGACCGTCCCTCATCAGCGGAGCCCTGTAGCAGCAGCATCATTGCCATGGGAACCGCATTAAATAACTCTCTGCCACTGACATCTTCTCTGGCTGAACTAGAAAGTCTCCAGAACAGACAGCGATGTCAAGTTGATCATGTCCCCTTCCTGTGGCAGCCACAACAAAACATCACCAATGATCGTCTCAAATAATCGCCCCCCCGAGTCCACGATACCTACTTGGTTGCTGTGACGGTTCCGTCTTTACACTTCAATGGGAAAAGTATTTTTAAAATAAAAAAAATAACAGAGATAGAAAAAGTTGCCGTCCTTTTCTTTAGTCAAGTGAAAATCCGACTTCTTTTTCTAGAGGAGTATCGGTCCGTCAATAATGTCCTCAGAGAGCCTTGCCGGTGCTATGTGGACTTTTCTTCAGAGATGAGTGAAAGTTTAGCTGAAGATGCTCAAGAGCGTTCAGTAAGAACGTCCGATCGCTGTGTGTGAGCATCATTTATGAGAGAGGAACTCTACAGCGTCCCCGTGGAGCGGCTGGAATGCGAGACGTCAATAGTGACAGCATGGGCAGATGACGTCACCGGCCTCTCCCCCTCCTCGCGCGTGTGGCTATGTGACTGAGGGGTGGATGGCTTCCTCTTCGTAGTACAGTCTGTGTGTTCCAGCTGAGAGCCTGAAATCCAGTAGCCGGGCTCTGCGGCTCCACACACTGCCAACACGCTTCATTTTTTAGATTGGTGGAACGAAGTTTACCCAAATCAAAAGAGGGAGGATGGCAAATGTAACTGACAACGGCCCGCAAGTGCTAACGGCAAAGTCCACCTTTCAGAAAACAATAATAAATGCGCACACGTTAGTAAACAAGAACTCCAGGCATTATATAAAACGTACTCTTGCACTGGGGCTACCCTGCATTGCAAGGGTTAATTGCTGGTTTTGCCTAAGAGGCTAAAATAAAGCAGTTTTGCTCACCTAATCCTCATGGTTATAACAAAAGGTAGAGAATGTGGGGCTTTTAAGGTGTCACTCTAAGCATGAAGAACACATATTGCACATATGTCTTTAAATAAATATATTTTTATTATACAGATAAATAAAGATAAAACCATTATAATATTGTATCCACAACAACCCCAAAAGAGTTTAAAATTGATTTTAGGCATTTTTAGGCCTTCCTGGACCACACAGCCACATACACGGCATCAGCCATTATGGTAAGCATTTAAACATATATTTCATATATATATACATAAAGAGATTCATCATATAATGTCATTGGCAAATCCAGTCTTGTGTCAGTGCACCGTGGGTCCAGCCTTCTACGCGTTTCGCTTAAAAAAGCTTCCTCAGGAAGATAAGCGGCTGCCTGCAATATTTGAATATCATGGGTATGCATACGTCTATCTATAAGGATACACACTTTTACATCACATACTAGTAACCATTGAAAAATAAATAACCTTGTTGGGGTTCCAGTGGTGGATGAATTCACATCTCCAGGGGGACAGAACCCACCGCCCAGATGATGTAGGGAGTGAGGGACGTATATGAGTACCGAGAGAAAAGGTTAAATTCCCATCCATGGATACTGCAAATTACAATATAATATAATATCAAACAATATATAGCACGCGACAGTACGAAAAAACTAACTAATATTCCCCATATTTTGTAGATACTAATTAGATGAGCAAAGATAGCTCCTCACACATGCTGTCCCCTCCACCTATATAGAGGGGAGGAGGAGGGGGATGTTACCGTCACAGTTTGATAAACCAAAGGTTCTATATTCATGGCATGGAAAAAACATCTAATGCTAATCCCCATGGTTAGTCACAAAAGGATGAAGTGTTTGGAGAAGGCAGGAGAAGTGAACAATCTAGGACAACCTAGCCGATTTGGAAAAATTCTCTAATTCAGCTCACTTTCCAGTTCATCTACGTTGTCCTAGATTGTTCACTTCTCCTGCCTTCTCCAAACTCTTCACCCTTTTGTGAATAACCCTGTCTCGCCAAAGTCACCACTCACGTCTCTCCCCTTCCGCTTCAGCGTCCTCTAATGCAAGTCAATGGGCATGCATAGGACTTGGGGCTGAACTAGCAACACAGAGGGAGGCGGCAGAACCGAGGATCAGGTAAGTAAACCTGCTGTATGGGAGCCCCCTAAACAAAATGTACCTACCTGATCCATGGTCCTGCTGGGCTGCTAGACTGGTCCCCACAGCTTCTCCTCCCCTGGGCTCCAGTGGTGTAGGGACTGACTTGCATTAGTTGTGAGGATGCCATGGGACATTCCTCACTGCAAGGATAAGTCTTTCTTGAAAATAATAATAAATCTTTATTTTTTACATATTTTTTTATTACTAGGAGACTGCATTTATATAGAAATATTTTTTTCTTAAATCCTTCAGATCCTCGTTTTCTAGTGGGCCCCCGCAGCACTTTTCACCCCGCCCTCTGCACTGGCGCCTCCATCAGCTAAGCGGCTTCTGTGGAGGCACCCGTGCGTGCTCGTTCACAGCCATGCCCGCAGTGGCTGTGTACATCCATAGACACACACAGTCCTGCAGGAGCCCACGCCCCTCCTCCCAGCCAAGCATTTTTACTGACGGCAGAAGGAGCCTATGGCTCCTCTTCCTTCAGTATCCTCGCCCAGAAGCAGGAAGTTGAGGACGGAGGATCGCTGCGCGGACCGGCGGCAGTGATAAGCACCACTGACAGGTAAGTGTAAGGGGGACCGGGAGTCTAAAATGTACTGGCCGCTTTTTACCCTAATGCAGAGAATGTAATAAGGGAAAAAAACGCCTAGCCTTTAGTAATACTTTAAAGCAGAATTAAACCTAAAAATTTAAAAACTGAAAGTAGAAAAACAAACAGTCGCATCTCCAGCATCATTGCTCTGAATTAAACTTTTGTTGCAATCCCTGCCTTAGTCTCCACAACTAAGCTGGTACAGGTGAAATGCTTTAGGGGACTGGGGCATGGTATTGTATGGATCAAATCAAGTTTTATTCTAATAAATGTAATGGAGCTGCGACCGTTTGGAATGCACACAAATGCACGTTCGTGCACGTTCACGCACATTCGCATGTGTTTTTGCCATGGTACTTCTTGCACATATCATCGAGTGCTGGTGACTTCTATTATGGTTTGCCATGGTTGCCACACATTAGTCCATTCAATCAAAGGGCTACCGCACTGTAAACAAATGTGGCAAAGTAGCTCAGGCAGCATTTGGAGCTGCAAGCATGCCCCGTTTTTTTTGCAGAGCGTTTGTGCGCATTTGACACGCATCCACACACAGGAACAAACAAACGTGTTACCAGCCGCGCTTGGGGGGCCATTGACAAGCAATAGCACTGCCAGCACGTTGCCCGTTTTTGATGCATTGAGTGAGCTTTGGCACACTTTCATGCAATGCAAAGGTGTGAACTCGGGATTAAAAAACTGTAGAGCAGAGACAGGCTCATATGGGCTGCCTCTGGTGTTCCTGAAGCTGTTTGGAATCAGGACTGGAGTGGAACAATATACTGTATACTCTGCTAACTGCTAGAAAGTATAAGTTTTTTGGCAGGAAGAGCACAGAGTAGTTTTTTATTTCTTGTGCACATTGTACAGAGCATGACGCATGCAGTGTCCTACCCCAGGTCACTCCTAGCATCTGTAATAGGCTGGGAATGAAGCCAAGGACTCATCAGAGACAGTCCAGTGAATGAAGAGAACAACAGCGGACCCGGAAGAAACAGCGGAGGAGATGGCAGTGGTGGTGGATGGAGCAGAAACTGGCAGTCTAGATCGGTCAGCGCTGGAGGAGGGTGCACATGCCAGGTAAGTGTGCCTTAAGTATGCTGTAGATCAGACATGGGCAATTTATGGCCTGTGGCTGTCCAGCCCCTGACCTGTGCTCCGTTATGGCTGGCTGACAGTGAATACACCCAGGGCCGGTGTTGGACTATTTTGCGCCCTAGGCAAGACCATCTACTTGCACTCCCCAGCATCCCTCCCACGGTGCAACACCCAATCCCCCTCTCCTCCTAGGTGTGCCCCCATTCTCCCGCCGGCTAGCTTCTGCAGGTGACAGGTGGATGTAAGCAGCCGGGAACAATAGCCAGACTAACATTGGCTATTTTAGTTTGAAATATAGCTATCTAGCTATAGACTGGCTATTGAAACCACACCCACGCAGTAGAGGAGCGGACCTGAGAGAGAAAGTTATCTCTCACTTGCGCTCCTCTGCTCAGTGGGCAGGTGCAGTAGTCATACAGCTATTGGCTTTTGCAATTTGAAATAGACTGGGGGGCACCGTGGGGGGGTGAGTGGTCGAGGCTTTGCCAGAGCCAGCAGTGCGCCCTAGGCGGCCTAGGTGGCAGCACCTGCCCTGGATACACCGGCGTCTGGCGTACATTCAGTTACATGGGATATTGTTACCATTCGCCCGTTTCCCAGTAGCAGTCTCCATTTTAAGAGGTATGTCACCAGGAAACCAACATCCCCAGCAGAAGTCAATGCAGTCCAAGCAAAGAAGATAAGCTGCACCTTTCTTGCCCTTTTTTCTCAGCAGTTCCAGTGGGGACATTGCCAGGAATGTTAGCGAGTAGAGCCGCTGCTGACATGCACTCCTCAGCTTTGGTATCCAGTAATATGGATGAGGGGGTGGGGCTTTGTGTTTAGCGCTTGGTGGTTGCCTGTCACATGGTGTGGAAAAGGCTCCATAATTGTCGGGATCCGCTTCAGCTACAGCGTCTCAGTATACTGAGCTTAGGGTGACGGGAGGACGCTAGTTTGTGTCCTCCCGTTACCCTAAGGAGAACTGTGGGGAAAAGCCTCAACCAGTGGCGGAACTACCGCCGGTGCAGCAGGTGCCGGCACACCCGGGGCCTTGTGGAATGTGAGATCACGGGATTACGTTAAAACGTGTGACCACGTCACCGGTCACACATTCTAACGTAGTCACAACCTTTGATAGAACACCGCCATCGGGGGGTATGGCCGGTACCCACGTGAGGGGTCTGGGGGGCCCTCTTACAGTACATGGGTATCAACTGTACTGGGGCGGCATGGCATTGTGACGCCACTGCTGCAGAGCCCAACATAGAGAGTCTCAGGTGGGCTATGCAGGATCTATGGTGTGCTCTGCATGGTCTCAGGTAAGTCCAGCACGCTACTGCAACATAAGAGACCGCTGGGGGGGCGGGGAAAAAATTATAGAACACTGACTTTGACACTGTCCGGCCCCTCCCACTATCCTCACACAGCTCACAGCCCAGAAGCATGGACAGCCAGCGTCGGTCTACAGTGGGCAAGAGTGCCTAAATAGTGGACATGGAGCGGAGTAAGGCCAGAACCATTTGGGAGCCCAGCATGAGGAGAGTGCCATCCCCCAGCCAGTCATCCCTTTCATGGACTTACTAGGAGTCCTCACATCACCCAACCATTCACACTACCTTTACATGGATGGCAAAAGTGGCAGGCAGGGGCGGAGAGAAGGCGGGGAAGAGGCAGAGTGGGAGGGGGGCCAAGTTGCTGCACCATGGGCCCCTGGTTGTACTTGCCCCCTGGGCTAAAAGTTGGCAATAAGTATTGCTGGAATGTGTAGTTCTCTATAGCCTGTGCCATTCTGCATTGCTGTAAATATTAGGGATGCACCGATTTATCGGCCGCCAAAACATATCGGCTAAAAATTGCACTTTTGGCTAAATGCTGAAAGTGCCATTTTCCTGCCGATACAGCGGTGCATAACTGCTTTCTTTCCTCCCCGATGGGTGCTGCTCTGTGTCCCAGCGGGGTGGAGAGAAAGTGTGACAGCCGGCCGAGCGCTGCGATTTTTTTG
Source organism: Nanorana parkeri (assembly GCF_000935625.1). NCBI lineage: Eukaryota > Metazoa > Chordata > Amphibia > Anura > Dicroglossidae > Nanorana > Nanorana parkeri. The sequence continues at coordinate 294,092 of NW_017307520.1, read as the reverse complement.
TGGTTGCTTCAGGGGGTGTGGATTGGGGGTGTGTTTTTTTGGGGGGGGGGGAGGGCCCAAAAAAAATCTTGCACCAGGGCCCTTTGTTCCTTAGGTCCGCCACTGATCTCAGTGCTCCATGTGCATTAACAGAAAAGGTCTGCACTCAGTTGCACATAAAAAAGAATTTTAAAAAACAACTTTTTTAAAAAAAGTCCCCACCCATACATACACGCATGCAAACATGCGTCAGGTGCGTATACCTGCGAAAACAATGATTGCGCCCATTACGCTGCACATGTTACATATCGCTGCGAACATTGCAGTGAGAGCAATGATTCTAGGACAATGAATTACTTATAACACTAAACTGATGAGCTGTAAGGCCTTGTTCACACCTGACCATTTTGTAGCGTGTCCTACGCTCGACGAACGCTCTACAAAACGGTCAAAAATATAAATAGCATTGTAGTCAATGGTCTCGTTCCCACCTGTCCGTATTTCCGCCCGTCCCTACCGCGCTACAAAACGGCCCACGCCTGAACGCTGTTTCTAAAATACAAAAACGCGCTAAAAACGCTCATGAAAACGCGCCAAACGCCGGGAAGAAAACGCGTGTGTTACGCGCTTAGGAAAAACGCCCAGGTGTGAACAAGGCCTAAAAGTTTTTAAAGCGTTGCCTATGGGCAATTTTGGGTATGGTAGTTTTTTGTGATTTCGCGGGAGCGCACAATTTTTAAGTTTGACATGTTTGGTGTCTATTTACCCAACGTGACCCCGTCTTTTATATTTTACCAAAATAATTGGGTAATAATAATTGTTTCCTAACATAATGTAAAAAAAAAAAAATCTACATTTTCAGTAATTTTTCCTAAATATAGTAAAAAATAAAACCCCCAGTGGTGATTAAATACCACCAAAAGAAAGCTCTATCCCCCAAAAATTGTATAAAATTCATTTCATGACAGAATAAATGTCAGTCAAAGTACTGCAGCACTGAATACTGAAAAATGGCCTGGGAGGGGGTCTAAACACCTGGTCTTCAAGCGGTTAAAGAAGAGTGGACCAGAATCCCTCCTGAGATGTGTGCAAACCTGGTGACCAACTACAAGAAACGTCTTACCTCTGTGCTTGCCAACAAGGGTTTCTCCACCAAGTACTACTGTAAGTACTGGCTATGTAGGCAACAATTCTGCAAAGATGAGTGAACCAAAATTCCTGCACAGCGCTGTTACAGATTCATTGTAAAGGTGCCCATACACTGCACGATTATCGTACGATAATCGTATGCGATCGGTTTTTCGTACGATAATCGAGCAGTGTGAACGGAGACGTGTGACCGTTTCTACTGTACGGTCGCACGTCTTCCGTCGAACCAGCATGTTCGAAAACCAGCCGGGAATCGTACGATTCTCGGCTGGTTAGAACGGTGCTCGGAAGACAAATGCCGAACGGGCCGGTGTGCGCACGCGCACACTGCCCGTTCAGCATTGCGGTCATCGGAAGCCCGCCCCTCAGGGGGGCGTGCTTGCGATGATCGAGAGTGCGATCTGCCTGTCCAAGATAGGCAGATCGTACGTTTTTTTAATCCCTGTACAACCATCGCAAGACTAAAGTCTTGCGATGGTTGTAGAGTGTATGGCCACCTTCAGTTATCGCAAACGCTTGATTGCAGTTCTGCTGCTAACGGTGGCCCAACCAGTTATTAGGTTTAGGGGAAACACTTTTTCACACAGGGCCCTGTGGGTTTGGATTTTGTTTTCCCTTAATAATAAAAACCTTCCTTTAAAAACTGCATGTTGTGTTTACTTGTGTTATCTTTGACTAATATTTAAATTTGTTTGATGATCTGAAACATTAAAGTGTGACAAACGTGCAAAACAGTGAAAAATCAGGAAGGGGGCCAACACTTTTTCACACAACTGTATATATGGTCAGAACGCATAAAGAAAGTTTGTTGCGGTGTCATTACTTGTTAATGGCACCTCAAGTGTGGCCCGGGAAAACGCGTGTTTTTCCCATGTGTGGGCGGTCGTGAAAATGTGAACAAACATGCAGAAAAATTTTTGGTATGCCTGCAGCAGAATCTGCTACTTTTCCCACATTTGTCATGCATGCAGCCCCCTTTTGAAATCAAAGGGGAGACACACGTCAAACAAAACAATGCATTCAAATGCAACGCACAATCCCAGTTCGACAAGTCTTACAGTGGTTGGATTCCACTTTGTTTGCAATGCATTTTGATGATATTACTTCAGTTTTGCATGCCTAATTGCAGCCAACTGCAGTAAAGTATGCTTTTTCTCAAACTGAAAACCAAAATAAATCTATGTTTTGTACATATCTTCAGAGACAAGTAGGGGAACATTATTTTTTTAATGTTCTTTAATTATTGATGTCCTTGTTTATTACTGGTGGGCATTCCTTCATTTATTCATATAATTTATTCATATATCATAGAAATTATTACTCTGACTTTTATATGTGTCATTGGAGAATGACCTGAAGTATCCTTGTCCAGTTACACATTGATGTCTTTGATGTATGTAAGTAAAAAAGTGTAAGTGCCGCAAAATGCTTTGTTCTCTTCCCCATTCCAAATCAGATAGTACAATAATTATACTGCGTTCACACCTGGGCGTTCGTAATATGCGCGTATGACATCAAACGCGCGTTTACGAGAGCTATCCGGCTGTATCCTAATGGATACGCACGGAAATATGCCCCAAAAGAAGCTCCTGTACTTGTTTGGGCGCAGGGCGTTTTTCAGCGCGTTTCGACATAAGGAAATTATGGGATTTCACTTGCTGAGCGTTTTTCAGAGCTTTGAACCCAGGCTTATAGTCAGATAGTTTTTGTTTTGAATGGGCTCAGTGTTGTGGTGGTGTGTTCTGAAAAAAAGTATGGTATGCAGCACTTTTTTCAGTGCAGCTGGCTGTGACACAGTACAACCACAATGTACCTCTCTGTGCTCATAGAACTTAATGAAATGTTATTTCTGTTAAGGTAAACAGTGTGCTGCATCGGGATCAGTGCATCAGCACTGTGCCAGGCAATGCACATCAGCAGCTGTGTAAGCTAATAAAAATCTATGAAACTAAAAACTACCCTGTTAGTTACTTAGCTAGATTAATTTAGATCTGTCACTTAGGTATTATGAAGTGAGCAAATGCACCTTATAGTGAGTACATGGTGTAACCAATCATAATTCATGTGTTACTGATGTAAAGCAAAATTTGACTGGCGCTCTGGGTCACTGTACACGGTCAAGGTTACTGTACAAGTTGTGTGGACTGTGAAATGCTCTGACACTAGTGTGTGGGCATAGAGGGGTTGGCATATTGGCAGAGTGGCTCTGTAATTTGTAATTGTTGCCATTTTATTCATTTTGGAAACTGAGGGGTGTTATTAATTGATTCAGAGACTTAGCATGTTATTTATTTATTAACACACAACAGGTAATGACATACAAGGACAGCAGGGAGGGAAAAAAATATTATAGGAATGAGGGACATAAACAACAGTAAATGAGACAGGAATAAGGCAGAAACAGCAAGACATGGAAAACCCCACAATGAGTGGAACAAGGGTTAACTGCAGAGGACAAGATACATACATAATGAGAGAACAAAGGATGCTGAAGGAGACCTAAAAACGATTAGTGAAGATTTGAAACACACATTCATAATAAGGGAACAAGAGACACCAGCGTGAACAAATAAAATACAATATGAGACAAGCTCAAAAATCATAAAACCAGAGACACAGTAGTGAATAACACACAAATAACACCACTAGTGTTTACCAATCAAGTTTCCTGCTAACCCTTTACTGCCACTGCCGGTGTTGAGTTGTGCATTTGTATCCCTGCTCTCCAGATCCCCGGGTTTTCTCCCAGACTCACTTCTCTGTGAGCCTGGAGGAGGATACACTATTCAGGATGCCAGGCAGGTGGAGAAGATCAGGGAACATCTGTGACTTGATCTCCTCCCCCGAGACTGAACCTGAAAGCGTTTAGCTCTGCCTCTGAGCTCTTTCAGGTTTAGAGCTGTCAAAATTCCGGCATAGCTGCCAGGTGTAGACGTAATTTGGGAACTCTCTGATCTCGATCTGCTTATCAGCCCCCTTTGTGATAATAGCAAAGTGAAAAAAGTAAAAACCTACAAAAAAAGTAATCAAATAATTGAAAAATTAAAAAAAAGATCAAAACCCTCCTCCTCAAGCAAATACATGCACATACAGTTAGGACACATGAATGTACATAAACACACATTTCAAGTACATTTCAAACATCCCTACGCACATGATAGAAGAATAGTTTTAGGGCTGTAATGTTAGTATAACTCTGAATTCATTGATTTTATTTATTACAGGAATTTACTGTATATAACGCCGACAATTTACATAGTGTGCATTTACATCAGTCCCTGCCCTCATGGAGCTTACAATCTAACTTCCCTATCTCAAATGCATACATACAGGGCCAATTTTAGACAGGAGCCAATTAACCTACCAGCATGTCTTTGGAGTGTGGGAGGAAACCGGAGTACCCAGAGGAAACCCATGCAAGCACAGGGAGAACATGCAAACTCCTTACAGATAGAATTGATGAGCTGTAGTATGTTTTAATGTGTCGCCCATTTAGAAGTTTGAGTATTTCCATTGTTCGCTGTTATACTTGCAGTTTGCATGAAGTGTGCAGTTTTAAGTAAATACATATTTGTAATTTATCAGCTCGACAGTTTACATTTTTATTTTATAAGATTTGCATAAGAACATCAATTGTAACAGTTGTAACAAACTTAAGTTACTACATCCAGTGGATAGGCATTCAGTGCAAGAGTACCAAAGCATTAACGGGTAACATCGAGAGTAACATGTATGTAAATCTCAGGCCTAAGAATCCATTCCATACATTTAGGTGGAGTGGATCAACCCGTGTGGTGGAACTGTAGATCCTTGAATTAGGATCAAGTTAGAAAGGGCATTGGTATCCAAAGGAGTGGAACTTTGAGAATGCAAAAGGTAACCTGGGGAGGAAAGGATGGTGGGGTAATACAGGGGGAACAGATGAAGAAAGGACGTTGGAAGGAAGTAGTCATTAGTGGGAAGGGGAGGAAGGTGGGAAGCCTGTGAGGGGTGTGTATGAAACTGTATCCCTGCCAGACACCTGTCATGTATGAAGGGAAGTGAAAAGAAACAAAACTGGAAGAAATAGACTCTTGGAGAAAAATAATCTTAACGGGTAAATAGGTGTTGTAGTATAAATGATTAAATCTTGAGAGAATCCATATACAAACTTGGAGGTAGGTAGTGTTAAAACAGAAATTCCAATTTTTTTTTTTAGAATTTGGGCAAAGTGTCTTTTTGGACTAATGTTAGGTTTTGTTTTTTTTGTTTAAAAGAGCATGCACTATAACCTTCTTAACCACTATGAAAATATAGGTTACTAATCTAAATTGGGGACATATTCATGCCTCCGGCCTCTTGTTTAGTGGGGCCTTGTGTGGGTCCTTACAGAACGCGGTCCTAGTAACTGTATATTACAGTGGGTAAATTATTGTCCAAAATGTTTTTGTTATTGGGAAATGTGCAAACGAACCCTTCGACTGGCATCTGCAAAGAAGGTATAGTTTGGAATGGCCCTTGAAATCCTTGCGGGTACCAAGTACCAGCACAGGATCGATTTGTAATTAGCTTCCACCAATGTGACATTATCAGAGCATGCATAAGCAGTGAGCAACATTTAGAGGGATATTCACAAAGCTGCCGAAGGCAACCGGGTGAATACCCAAGCCGAAGTGAATTGAGCCAAACATTGTTCGGCTTTTCTCTTGAGCTCGGTCTGGCTGATTTGACCGGACAGCTGCAAAAATCAGCTGTACATCGGCTGCCTTCGGTCAGCTGAACATGCTCTGCATGTTCGGCTGAGCCGAGGTGCAGAAGCCGTTCGACTCAGCTGATCCAACATCTGGATAGGCTGAGCCGAAGCTCAGGCAGTTCACTCACTGCCGTTTGCCCCTAATCTCAGAGGCATTCGGCTCGGCTAATCTGCTCGCTACCTCTGCGGTAGCAAAATAGCAAGCGAGCAAAATAGAAAAAATGCAAACAAATGAAGAAAAAATGAAAAAAATTATTTAAATGTAAAAAAATAAAAATAAAAAAGTTTGCAGAATGAAGAATCTGAAAGATGTTGGCAAAATATAAACAATTGGGCAGAGCTAGCGGTGACATCACCACTAGCTCTGCCCAACTGTTTACATTTGGCCGGCACCTGCCAGAGTCTTCCAGCAGGTCCCGGGCAATGACAGATCAGCATCCCCAGGTCATTTGAGGACGCTGATCTGTCATTACTGCACAACAACTGGGCGGAGCCAGCCATGACATCTCGGCTGGCTCCGCCCAGCTGTTGTTCTTAAGGGTTGTACGGGTTGTACAGTCTGCTTCGGCAGACCGTTCGCCCCGCTTCGGCTGAGACCACGGCTTAGCTGAGCCAAAGCATATGCGCTTGGTGACATCACCTAGCTAGCGGTGCTTCAGCTGCTGTACGCATGGTGACATCACCTAGCTAGCCTGCTTCAGCTGCTGTACGGGCTATAGTGAATATAGTGCTGTACGGGCTCCCTGACTTGAGGTTAAGGGAGATGCACGGCTCCCGGAAAAAAGCTGCATAAATCCAATAAAGGTAAAAAATATAGCTTTTCAAATAGAGTAATTCCAAATGTATCTAATCATTGAAATATTATATGCTCCTAAATCTAAAGCATGCTTTAAAACAAGGGTTAATTACCACTTTACCATAAGTATAGAAACAATAACAAAGTCACATAAAAGTTTTCTTTAGATTGACCAAAACTATGTAATATGAGGTCAAACCTAAACAGTCAATTATGTTAGTGAGAAATCAAGCAGGTTCTTGCGCTACATAGTTGATGGTCGATCAAAAGGAGATTGTACAATCAGATTGTAAAGTTAATGTCACCTTTAGGCCCTATTCACACCATTGTGTTCTCTGAATGCGTGTTGCAGTCACGTGCATTTGTACGTGTTTGTGCATATTTGTTCCGCGCATTTGCCATGCACCCCTATTGATTTCAATGGTTGCCTGCACACAGGACAAACGCGGGAAAGTAGCTCATGTTGCGAATTCTGCTACATGGGTCCCTCATTTTTCCCCCCATGAATTTGTGCGCATTTTCACTTATTAACTAGTAATGTCATCGCAAGCGTGTTGCAAGTGTAGCCCCCATCACCTTCTGTGATGTGGCTACTAGACATTTAGTGATAGCCAGGGCTGTAGTCAGCCTGGCTGGATTTATAGTGGCAGTTATATGGTTATTCCCAGGTGTCTAACATTGCCTGTACCCCCCTAGGCGGAGTGTGACTCTGACATATTGTGGGATAGCCAATGAGAGGCACTGTAATCAGGGGCGTCCCGAGGCTGGGTGACACCCGGAGCGGTAACCGAGTGTCACCCCGCTGAGACGTCACTGCCCATGCGCGTGACGTCATCGCGCACGCGCAGCAGTATTCTGATACCTGCCGGCGGCCATCTTGGTGATGGACACCGGCAGAGAGAGGAGGGGACAGTCACCTGGCGGGATAAGGTATGCCGCCGGGTCCCCTCTCCTGATACTGTCGGGTGTTCGGTCAATGACCGAGCGCCCGACTTTTCAGAGGGGGTGACACCAAAATGACTTTGAGTCATTTTGGTGTCACCCCTCCAATGGTGTCACCCTTGTGACGCCACTGACTGTAATGTATGTACAGTACAGCAGCCAATCACTGGGCTTCTCTCAGCCAGTGGTGCAGAATACATATACTGGAGGGATTTGCCATGTGCTTAGACTAGCTGGGACCAGCCATGGATTAGGGCCTGAATGTGATGGGATTGAGTGGGAGAGAAGGTTCCCAATGACCAGTGGTGTGCCACAATATTGCTTCCAGGATGTGGATGATAAATCTGAAGGTTGATCCGATTCATCCAAGAAGACACAAAGATGGAATATGTGGATGAGGTCAGGGCAATGCGCTACACAAAAGAAAATGTAGAAACTCAACATTAGGTAAGGAGTGTCGCAAAGTCATCGGCGAGGGATGAATTTCGTAAGTTCACATGCTTGTGGTGGAGGACTGATCCTGAGTGAGGAGCCGGTTGGTTGACTGGATCTGCAAGTAGCTGGTTTGGGAGGAGGGCCCCGCTAGGTGTAGGTAGTGAGGGTGAGTATAAAGTTGCTGTGACTCCTATGTTGAGCCGGGGACCGGTGCTGACGGGCGGTGGAGGATGTGAGGGAAGAGGTTTCCCTGAGGCCTCCAACATGGAGGAGGCCTGGGATGCTGAAAGAGGAAGAGAACCAGGACCAGTGCAGGCTCTTGAAGTACTCTGGAACTGGAAATGGTTGGGGTCTTTCCTGATTGAGGATCTGCATCCAACCTGTCTGTCTGTTACATCAGTGGCTATCTACTGTCTCCCAGGTGGATCGACACTGATACATCTACAAAGTCTGATGAGTTTGGAGCTTCTGTTGGTCACCCTGGACACCTAGAACCCCTATACCTTCTCTCCCCAGTGAAGATTTTCAATAAATCATTTACTTAGCATTTTACTACTGGAGTGGACATCAGTTTATGAGCACTAGAAGAAGGACTGTTAGTGCTATTGGGTGGGCAGCGGAAGATCATACCCTAGACAGACTAGAAATTAATCGGGCAGCCAGTGGCTCCTACGGGGGTAGCGATACACAAGTTTTTGACGTGTTCCATGAATGCACGTTTAAGCTTTTTCCCGAGTTTGGCATTTTCACGGAACGCCTAGGTCTGAGTGGGGACTTGGGGAAATATGCACATGCAAGCCACACAGTTTACAAACACAGTAAATAAATTGTGCATGAAATGTGTTAACTAGGATTTGGAACCCCTACAGTAACATTGTCAATAAAAAAGCAGCTGGGTGGTGACCGAAAACACAAAATTATTTCCAGCGATAAATATTCAATTGAAGATCACCCACACGACCATGTGACAGCATCGTGTTGTAACAGGATCCAATCCGGTTACGAATCACACTGTCATTTATTCCAGGGGCAGGGCCAGGTCACCCGAATGGCTGACGCAGGTGACCACGTGATTGACGTAAGCCGTTCTTGCTAAAATTAGTTCCTCGGAGATTGAGATAGCACAGGTCCATTCATATAAGAGTGGCGGGTTTATTTTAGGAGGCAGATTGTGATGCGGACAAGCCAAATATAGTTGTAGGCGCGTATTTTTAGAGCAGCATGCTCTTCCACGGCAAGCTGTCCTAACTAACGTCTGCCTTGTTTTGTTTTCCACTGTGTCACACGTAGTTTACGTTACAACACAAGCATATTAATATTCAGCCCTTTACTCCGGTCACTAACATTGTAGTAAACACTGATAAGCTGTGGAGGAAAATAAACATTGAAGGGACCAGCTTGTCATCACATTGTTATATGATTGGGAAATACAATTGCTAAATAAGTGCTAATTATTCTAATTGTTACTAGATAAAATATATAATAATTTCAGTTTAAGCAAACCTAAATACTATTGTAGTGTCTGTGGACACTTTCTTGTCAACGTGCTGATGTGCAGTCCAGTGAGCTATCACAGTAAATTTGTTTGTACAGTACTCAGGCTACCAAAGATCTGGACATTCTCGACAATTACATGACTCTACCGAAATCATAGTGATGGTGGGCATTGGGTTTTTGAGCTCCCAAAAAAGAGGAGCAGGTAATTGTGATGAGATTGTGATAGTATTTATGCTGCTCTGCATAGTGAATCTGTTGCTGGTGATTTTGCCCTGCCAGCCTACTTCCTCCTACTAACCACCCATACACTGTTCAGGGACATTTTTCCTTATATTAATCACCCATGTAAATGGCATTCGTCTTCCTACTGACCACACACGTAAGGGAACATTCTTCCTTCTACTGACCCCCAATGTAAAGAAGCATTCTTCTTTTTACTGGTCACCAAAGTAAGGAAGCATGCTGTCTTTTACTGGCCACCAAAATAGGGGATCATTCTTCCTTCTACTGATCACCAACATAAAATTACATTCTTCCATCTACTGGCCACCAATGTAAGGGAGCATTCTTCCTTCGACTGTTTACCAAAGTAAGGAAGCATTCTTCTTTCTACCACCCTCGTAAAGGAGCATTCTCTGATAGCCACCAACATTAGGAAGAATTCTTCCTCCTACTGACCACCAACATAAGTGGGCATTCTTTCTCCTAGTGACCACCAATGTAAAGGTGTGTTCTTCCTACTAACCATTAATGCCTACTAACCATTAATGCAATAGAACAATTTTTAGTCCTACTGCCCACCATTGTAAGGAGGCATTTACAACAAAGTTTGGGGAGGCGGCCTTGTAAGTTTTAGTTATGCCCTTGTCTATATCTTAAACATGACCATTCTTGTTTGGAAATGCAAAGGGAGATGTGTATGCCTGTGGGTTGATACCAGATCATACCTGCACATCCAGCTGCCCTCTGATGCCTTTGGCAGCCTTTAGAGGGATATTATCATTCTGCCTTAAATGTATCCCACCTTTGTATAGATTCCAGAGAACAATACATTTGTTTTATAATTGTAGTATGATCAGATTGAATGGTTAAGTAAACACAGAAACACTATTTGTTAGTAGGGGAGACATGACGTATTTGCTGTTCAGATTTTACCATGCAACTTTACTGTTCTCTGTGACAGACAGCACTGCATGCACTTCTGAGCACATAGTACTGCAGCATTCAGTATTCAGGGGTTTGGTGACCTCTAGTGGATTAGTTTGGTATATTGATTAGTGAAAAACAGAATATGAAAGATCCCTCTTTGCGTTCTTAAATATATTCCGCTTTTTCCCGTACAGTTGCTGCTCCATCCTTTAATGTTGTAAACCCAGTATCAATGTATCAGCATGATACTTTTTTCGGAATCCACATTTTTAAAGAATTTAGTGTGGTATACTGTAAATGTGCCTATTCACCAATGTAAAACAAACTACAAAGTGTCAAATTCTATTATAACAGATTAAAAGAAAGGGCGTATTTGCCAGAAGATATAAGAGGATGGAAGACCAAACTATTCTTCACAAATACATGTCATAATAAATGCCAGAAAACACTTTTCCCAGCCCACAGCTCCGCAGTGTTCCTTGTGATAGATCTTTTGCTCTAGACTGAGCAGGACTGATGGCAAGAAAGGGAACTGTTTACAACAGAAAACAGGGACCAGAAAAAGATCCTAATCAGTATGACTCTGTTGGCATTAAGAATACTGATAGGGCACCAGTTCTCAACCATTCATGTTTCCTTACCTTTTTACAGAAGGAACACGGCCAAATGCTTGTGCCACTTTGTCAGTTGAGATTTGTTCTGTCAAGTCCACCAAGGAAACATTTCCATTTCCCATTCCTGGCATAGAATCCAAAACCTCTCAATTTTTGACATTGTGTCCTGTAATATTTAGGTTATATCAGCGGCGTAACTAGGAACCTCAGGGCCCCGGTGCAAGAAGCCATGAAGGGCCCCCCCACGCTGCAGAGCATTGGCCTGCTGGGAGCTGTAGTCCCAGGAGGCAATGTCGGGGCCTGGGGGTATAACAATAAAGGCATGCTGGGACTTATAGTTCAACTACAACCAGCATGCCTTCATTTCCCCTGTACACCCCTCCACATCACCCAGGGAACTACAAGTCCCATCATGCCCTCACTGTCCTTGTACACCCCCACATATAAATCACCCAGGGAACTACAAGTTCCAGCATTAAAGCCCCCTGCAGTAGTTCACTGGGTGATATGTGAGAGGCAGTGAGTGCATGCTGAGACTTGTAGTCCCCTGTATGATAGAAGGCTGTTTTAATTAATTCCTCATGAAAATACTAATAATACAATGGCATTATAGTATAGTAACTTTCAAGTTCAACTATATTCTATGTTTCTATAATTACATTATATTACTAGTACTTTCATGAGGAATTAAAACAGCCTTCTATCATACAGGGAACTACAAGTCCCAACTGAACTGCCGACTTGTAGTTTCCTAGTAATAAAATGACATTATAGAACATGGAATAGAATATAGTCAGTTCCAAATTCAGCCATGTTCTGTTCCATGTTCTATAATGGAAAACACTTACCTCAGCTGTCACGGTCCTCTCGTTCTTTCAGCTGAAGGAAGCTCAAGCAGGCGCAGGCTGTAGAAAAAACACAAAACCGTGGGGGACAGCGGCCGGGAGTATACAGACGGGGCTCCCTGTAATATAAGGACGGCTGCTGCTGGGTTCTCGCGGCCGTGTTCACTGCCAGCCCGCCCACTTGTCACCTGCTGGTGACCGGCGCAACCCCCTCCCGATCGTCAGTCTGTCTTTGTGCTCGGAGGAGCAGCTCCATCGGGCCCCCCGGTTGTTCCACTTCTGCCGCGGTCGGGGCCCGTTCTTCCTTCGTGGGCCCCCCCAAGTGGCGGAACGCCAGAGCCCGGTTGCGCCGGCGACCGCTGCGACACTGGTAGTTCCGCCACTGGGTTATATCTTAAAATAATGGCATTTAAAATATTGGAGATATAAGAAACACATTTATGAAATGTAATGCTTAAGACAGTTACATTGCTTTAAAACAGATGCATAATAAGGCCTTTGGCTGCCATCTGAATAAAGGCATTTGTTTCACTCACTTCCATTCCTTTTTGTTTTCTTGGTAACTTCATCAACAAAGGTGTGTGAAAAAATATTCCTAGCAACAAACTTGGGGACATTTTTTTAAAATAAAACAGTGAATCTGACATTTACCAATCATTAACTGCAGTTACACCTTCCTGGTTCATGTGTTTTAAATGACAATGATTGATCCAGCACCAATGAAGGTTTGCTGAAAGTCACACTGCTTTAAAAATATGCTCACGGGTGCCTTGTTTACCAGTGAAATCTACCTGGATAGAAGATAACATAAAGGCGAAAAAAGATAACAAAATGCAGAAACAACATTATTAGGTCCTGTCAAGTCTCTTGCCTCTAGTCTTTCTGTCTGAAAGTCTGTTGACTTTCATGTAGTGGTGAGCTTTTAACAAGTGAAGCAAATGGCAACCGACTTAACCAATTACATCAATTAATAACTACCTAGTAGTAAGGTGTGTGATGGAGTAGCCCAGCCCAAACCCACTGTGTGTCAATAGCACTTCACTATACGCAGTTCCGAACCGAGCGAGCAGTCATAAGGATGCGGCGATACCACTCTCACCATGCACCGAGATTTCCCAGCTCGCAGAACAACAATCTGAGACAGAGAGTGATCGTCACTAGGGTTGGTTAACTCTGCAGTTAACCCTTTACACACCAAACAGTAGCCACCACGTGTTTGAACAGAAGCACAAACCATTCTCAGCAAGTGCTGTGACAATTCAAAAACTTAAACAAAGGCTATGATACCACTGTCCTTTCAGACAGGAATATGACAGATTTCCCTATACAGTAGAGCTCTTCACGGAGACAAGGATACTTTAAGTTCTTATTTAGAGTGTAGAGATAAGCTTAATGATTTTTAAGATCGTCCTTTCATAAAAAGAAACAGTGCAGGAAAAATATACAGAACAAGATGTTTATAAATAGAGACAGAGATAACATGAAAATAAGAAGGAATAAAAAGAGAATACTTAACATTCCTGGGTTTATAAGTTCTCACAGAGTCCAGTTCAATGCATAGAAGATGGATCTGAATAGCTCTTTCTCCAGGGCTAGGCTCTCCAAGGCTTGCAAAGATTCTTTCTGGAGGTTAAAGGAGAACTTTAACCTCCAGAAAGCTGGGCTTTTTTTTGGATGTTACACAAGCTTCTCCTTCTAATGTTACAAGAACCTACTCTTGATGTTAAAAACAAGAGCCTCCTTAGCTACCTTTTCAGAATCTTTTTTTCAGTCCACTATGGGGTGTCATGGAGCCGACCCATAAAACAGGGCTGGGGAGGGCGAGCAGAAGGGCTGCTGCTCTCTGCTCCTCCCAAACTGTCAAATTCATAAATATCCACCTAGTTTAATGCTCTTACATATTACTGTCCTGTAACTACGATATCATTATCCAATTCCGGGTTATTAAATTGGGTTAATATTGTCACTCAGTTTATGGGATACCACACATTCATTCTTTAGCCACCAGGCAACCTGTAGGGGATTAGCATAGCTGTGCAATTACCATGGTATTACTGATTTACAACACCTATCTTTAAGGCTAATCCATAGGTCTAGGGAAAGCTCTAGATAAACAATCAGGTTTTAGTGCTTCACTAAGGACTATAAAGATCACAGGCCTAGTATACCATATATCTGATGCTGGATTTTTGAGGGAAAATTAGGGCAGCCTGAGGTCAACTGGACTTAATTGAAGGCTGCATTTTTTCAAGATGAAGGAAGAGAGAAAGTTAATATTGATATGCTCAAACCTCATTACCGTCACAAGATGCAAGGAGGCAATGGAAGGACTTAACACAGTACCAACGCAAACATTTCCCAGCAGACTTACCAGCTAGCCTGCAAAAAAAAGCTTACACTGTCTCACAACAGAGGTTTTAGTTGCACAACTTTTGCAAAATATGTGGAAGTCACACTGCCTCATCAAGACTCCTCTGTGTAGTGTGGTCCTAACTCTAATTTATGAGAGCCTCCATCTTGGAGCATATATAGCAAAGGACAAAGTGGGTGCAGGTATGCCTGGAGGCAGCCCATTCCTCCTTAAAGGCACAGGGACACACCAGAAGCCCAGCACATCACAATGGCAATGAAAGCCCCCTACTGAGTCCCCACACCAAATCCAACAAGTGAAGCAAGTGGCAACTGCAGTCATCAATTTATATATAGCGTATAAAGTAAGGTGCACATGGAAGGGCTTTGCACAGTCTGCACTAGACAGTCCTAATGGGCTGACTCTAGGCATACCGGCATCCAATTTGTCCGTTGCTATATATGCTCCAAGTGAGACAGTGTAAGCTTTTTTTTTTTGCAGGCGAGCTGGTAAGTGTGCTGGGAAATTTATGTGATGGGTATTCAGACAAGTTTTGTTAAATCGTTATAATATCTACAAAAAAGAGGGCTGCATAGTCATTATTTGTTTTCAGAATAATTCAGTACAATAGACATAAATATTACATTTAAAATACAAACCAAAGAAAACACTTTGCTAAATGTGATGTTTAAAAAGCTGACATAACATCAATTATATCATGAACTATTTTTACAACTATGAAACATTGGGACATTATTAGGCTATTGAATGCCTTTGTCTAATTGCAGTATTTTACACAAAAAGCATCCTACAACAGCTAAACCGATTGCATCAGCATAAATGGAGTATTGGACACTTCATAGGGAGCTATTTTTTTAACTGCTTTTTTTTGGGTGAAAAGCAAAAAAGCTAGGCTTTTTTCAAAGGGTGGTATTTTGGGGTTTTTAAAATTCTTTTTTGGTATGCTGTTTTCTATTTTATGTTGATAGGACCTTTTTTTAAGCTTGATGCATTTTTTCTTGGAGCTGCCTTTTGTCCACCACACATTCACCCCTATCACCATAATGTAAATATATGATGATAGGACCTTTTTTAAGCTTGATGCATTTGTTCTTGGAGCTGCCTTTTGTCCACAGCATACCGCCATATTGATGTGCAGTAACTATTGTGCACCAAAGCACCACACATTCACCCCTATCACAATAATGTAAATATAGCTTTCAATTCACTTCCGAAAAAAAAACCTAGGAATGCCTAAAATGAGAGGCTTTTTTTTAACCTTTTATAATGATGTAGTGCAGTGCTGCCATAAAAAGGAGCTCTCAAAATTTGTCATCAAACTTGATAGTGGTCAGTGGCAAAAGTGCCATTGACCACTATTTACCAAGCTATACCTGTTATAGCTGTAATGAGGAGTCACCTCCATGCCATCGCCCTTACTATATCTTCCTTATAATATGAATCCAATTCTGTTTGACAGGTCAAAGACTTTCTTACCTCTTGCTATGTTCATCTCCTAAAAGGATTTAAAAAGTTCGTGTTAGGTGACGTAAATTAGTTGTAATTGTAAGTTATTACTTCTGGAGTAATTTATTACTTCTCTTAAATCACTACTACTTTGACCCCATTTATACCAAACATTTACATTAATTTCTATGCTGATTATGTCACATTTGGATTGCAGTTGACTGTATTACAAATCAAGTGTAATGCACGCAGATAGCAATTAATGTAAAAGTAACAGAAAGTAACCTGTGTAGAGAAATGAGAGTGGATTTTAGTCTGGATAAATACAGTCACTAAAAACCTATTAATGCAAGATGTAAACTGGTCCTTTTTTTCTCACACACTACCAGTACCCTAAAACAGCAGTAGGTTAGTGAAACACAGGCATGGAGAGAGCATATCAGTTGAAAACAAACTGTTTATGCGCAATTCCTTATAGGTTTCCGGTTGTAATGCTTGCTCCAGCACTGATTGTTAGGGACTATAGCTGGTGCGTGCAGTTTCAGCTATAGCGGTCCCTGTTCTCATAAAGTGACATTAAAAGATATTTACCCCCCCCCCCCC
>NW_017307520.1:247275-276215 GCF_000935625.1 Nanorana parkeri | reverse complement strand
AAATTAAAATAAAAAATTTTTCTCCCCCCCCCCCCCAATGTTAGTGTAAGGACCTACCTTAAATGATGCCTCTTGATCCGATCAGCATCTTCGTTACTGAAGTTTTCAGCTATCCCTCCAACGCTGGTATCGGTCTCCCATCCAGCGCTGACTCCTCTGTGCTAGCTGGCACTGCCTGTCCCACGGAATCTGTGCGGGTGCATGCTGCTCCATCAACTTACCTTGTGTCTCTCCTCGTCTCCCGGCCTAAGATCTGAACCGCGCATGCGCCTGCCCCAAGTTCCTTTGTGCCTGCCCGAGACTCTTCAGATGTACACACGGGAGCATGTGGTGTAGACACTGGTAAGTTTTAACCTGTTTGAAAAGTTGTTTTTAAAAAATGTTTTTGCATATATCTACTGCTTGCTAGCACCGTGAATTGCTAGCAGTGTGAATGGGGCAGGCTGGCATGTCTGCGGGCACAGTGGCACTATGAAATAGGAAGGAGGGCGATGCTGGCACTACGTCAGTCTGCCACCTGCTCACTCACCTCCGGAGTCAGGTAGGACACGAAGGACGGCTGGTTGGGGGACTTGGCTGTCCCTCCAGCTCTGAGCGCCAGCATGTCCTAGTGCAGCGCTCAGCTCCCTGCCAGGAGCTCTCTCTACAGCAGATACACCAGCCATCACTTGGTGACGAGGGAGCTGGCCAATCAGGAAGCTGGGCGGCGAGTCATTTCCTGCCCTCGGCTTCCTGATTGGCAAGAAAGCCGGCTCCATGCTTCCTCATCACCTGGTGTATGGCTCGCACTTTCTCTTGATCCATACTGATCTTTCCGGGTGTTATCACGTAAGCCAAGAAGTCAACAGACTGTGTATTATTTAGACATTTCTCAAGTTTAGCATAAAGATGATGTTCACGCAACCGTTGAAATATGTTACGAACATGGCTGATGTGTTCAGAAAATGATGAGGAGTAGATCAGTATGTCATCGAAATATACAATCACATAGATATCCAGGTTGTCTCTTAGTATGTTGTTAATTAACCATTGGAACATGGCAGGAGCATCACACAGGCCATAGGGCATAACCATGTAGTCGTGGTGTCCATAACTTGAGCGGAATGCCATTTTCCATTTATCCCCTTTTCTTACCCTTACTATGTTGTACACTCCTCTGAGATCTATTTTGCTGAAGTATTCAGCTGCGCGTAGATGATCCATTAGTTCTGGTATAAGGGGTAGTGGGTACTTGTTCTTAATTGTGATAGCATTTAGTGCCCTGTAATCCCTGTAATCAACACATGGACGTAGGCCACCATCTTTTTCCCAACAAAAAATATTTCTACCCCCTGCAGGGGAAGTAGAGGGCCAAATAAATCCTTTTTTTGAGATTCTTGTCAATGTAGTCCTTGAGGACCTTTAACTCGGGCTTCGACAGAGGATATATTCTTCCATAAGGTATGGGTGCTCCACGTAACAAATTGACAATCATATTACCTATGTGGTGGGAGCCAATCTGCCCCTTTTTTCTCAAATACATCATGGAAATTTGAGTATTCAGCTGGTAATGATATAGATTTATTAGTAGCCGGTCCAGTGTGAGTTACAATAAGAAAAAGAGAATTTACGTTTTCCCAAGGACCACTCAGTTAATGGATTGTGTCTTCTGAGCCAAGATAATCCTAATACTAATGGAAATAAGGGGGTGGACACTTTGTCAAAGGCTATAAGTTCCTTGTGACGATGCCACCAATTCATGGTGAGGGGCATAGTCTGATTAACTACTGGGCAGACTTCAACGGAGTCCCATCTATGAGTTATATGTGTATGGGGTCTTCCTTCTTACAGGAGGGAATAGAGAATATCGTGGCCATTTTCTCATCCATAAAATTGCCACTTGCTCTGCAGTCTATAATGGCATGTAAAGTTATGGAGCCTTCAGTCCGCTGTAAAGAAAGGGCTACCATCCTACCTCCACTATCAGAAGGCTTGACACAGCCCTTTCTAACTTGATGTCCAGGTTGTACAGGGATAGGCCTGAGAAGTTAAATTACGGAGTCTCCAAACAAGACCTTAGAGATGAGATGGTGAGTCCAAATCGATAAAAGAATAGGTGCTTTATTCTTGCACTGCTGTGGGAAGACATCAAGACAGCTCATAAACCGAGCTAACATTAAGATCCTCTGGTTAAAAATACATCAAGCATAACAATTTATAGTCATGAATATGCATAAGATATAGGCATGTATAGACGTATTCTGGGCGTGATCGTATAGTTTGTCCAATCAGATTCATATCTTTATTATCAGTTAGTAAGCAGTTAACTGGGTGGTGACATCATGTGACTAGCGAATTGAGGAACTTCCAGAAGCCCATCCTTCCAGAATTCGGTCCAAACTAGTCTGACCACAGAGCTCTATTTCTTGCTCCAGAAAGGGAAGTGGTCAACTGTCATCTGGTTGTCCATATACTATGTCACAGACTCTGAACTTCTGTTTCCATGGCAACAGCTGCGAAAGAAAGATTTGCAAGTGTATATTATCAGTCTTAAAGCAGCAAACAAGCAATATAGAAATACAAGAAAGAGAGACCCCCGTATATTTACTCAGGCCTTTGGATCTTCTTCTGGCCATTTCTGCATCCGTTAAGGGGCCCCGCATAAGCCGTATCTGCATAGGTTCTTCTCTGGTATTGGATGTTATCTGGGTAACCCCCTGCATGTTTATTAGATATCTCTTGGGAGGGCTATAAACTGCGGCTCTTTCTTGACGCCGCTCGCGCATTCGTCTGTCGATCCTTATACACAAGGCTATGGTTCCTGCCTAAGTGACAGGAACCCCAACGCTAGCTAGTTCATATTTTAGGGCCTCCGATAGGCCCACTCAGAACTGATCAAGCAAAGCGGGTTCGTTCCAGGCTGAAACCACAGCCAAACTACGGAATTCTGTGATGTATTCTTTCACATTCCGTTTTCCTTGTTTTAAAGCTCTTAAGGAAGCTGTGGCTGTTTTGTGCAGATCATCATTTAAAACATTCATGGCTTCAAGAAAAGGAGTCCAGGAATCCTAAGACAGGGCTTTGCGTATGTAGTAAATTATGAACCCACGCATGTGGCTCGCCCGTTAAAAAAATACATCACTGTCCTTATACGCACAAAGTATGACGCATATGTCCTGGGTTGTAAGAAAAACAGGATTTGGCAGGAGGTTATAAAATGTTTATACTGTTCCCTATCGCCGCCATATCTTTCAGGTAAAGGCACTTTGGGTTCAGGAGCTGCGATACCAACTTGTGGGGCAGCTGATACCGTATTGGGATTAGATTCTGCAGTTTTTATAGTCCGGCATGTAGGTCAGCTTGAGAATGTTGTGTTAGCTGGGTCATCTGTGTCAAGGCAGAAAGTATCTCAGTCATCCTCGCAGGCTCCATAGTGGCTTGGTTATTTGTCAGCAGATTGGAGTCTGGAGTCTGTATAAGAGGTAGAGGTAGGTACTAAGGTGCTCCTATCCAAGTAGCAGGGATGTTATCCAAGTAGCTCTTCTTGGAATAGTGTCAACCAGGACAGATAGGCAGGTTATCCAATTCAGCAGGCAAGTTTTTAGTCTTATACATAATAGTAGGTCAGGGCAGGCAGCAATATTATCGAGGTTGAGTAACAAGGTCAGGAGTCAAAATACCAGGAGTCACATGAAAGGTAAATGACATAGGCTAACAACTACTAATGGCAAGGCTCTGCAATAACTAATGCCATTTTCTGGAGGAAGTTCGTGTTTATAGGTGCTGGTGCTTCTGTTACGTCACAGGAGGAGTGCTGCTTTACTGCTTTGAAGAATTCTGGCTTGGCTGCCATTTTACTCACCTGTTTCCTTCTTTGCCTGAGGAGACTCTGGAACATTGCTCACTACTCCCAGGCTCCCTCTTATGACCAGACAGGAGAGCATCAGCTGAGAGAGTCAGATGGGAGTCAGATGGGAGTTTCCTGTCTCTGAGTGATGATGTCACCCCACTCACTATATATAAACCACTCAGTCCAGTCTGACCTTGCCCTTGCGTGGTCTTCCTGCTAGTGCTTTCCTGCTGCTCTGAGTATCCTGATTCAGTGTATGACCCAATCCTGGCTGACGTTCTTCTCTGCCTCCTGCTCCTGGCTTATTCTTGACAACCCTGATTTCCTGGCTCCTGCTCCTGGCTTGTTCCTGACGACGCTGATCTCTGTGTTCCTGATCTGGCTTGGACGACTACCCACTCCGGCTCCTGACTCTGGCTTGTTCCGGTCTATGATTCTGCTTGCTCCTGTGGACACTGTTCTTAATAAATATTTTAACTAGCACCTTTTGCTTGTGTGGTTTTCATTGTGTTCTGACAAGGAGGAGGCGGCATTGGCAGGCCTGGATTCCCCACAAGGCCACCGAGGCCTGGCCTCGGGGCGGCAGGGCGCAGAGGGGCGGCAGCGATGTCCTTGTGGGGAAGTTGCCCTCTCTACATTCAGTCCTGCTTTGTACAAGCAGGACTAAATGTAGAGTGAGGCAGCCGATTTTTTGTTTACATGTGAACTCGGCGATGTCCCCGAAATCACATGTAAACAGTGTGCAGCCTCCTCCCCTCCCCCCTGCACTTACCTCTCTCCTCTGGAGTCTCTCACTTCAGTGAGCAGAGCGCCAGGGTTAAAAGTAACCCTGCCGCTCCGTGTAGACAGTGAGAGGGGAGAGCTGTGCTCTTCCTCTCTTACCTGTCACAGGAGTTGCAGAACAGTGCTGTGCTAGAACTCCTGTATTGGAGGGGACAGGGTCAATAAATGCATCACAGGCATTGGTTTCACTATTATGCACTGTGTGTTCAAGAGCATACACAGTGTGCACACATTTCCCTAGCAATATCCTGTTGTCAGCAGCAGGGGCACCGGAGACATTACAGTATCTACTGAGCTCAGCTGAGCCTCCAAAGCAGCTGAGCTCACAACAGGAAGATCTCTGCTATCATCCCTGACTAGTGCCTGACGGTGTGGGACCCAAAGCAGCAGCGGGGTAATGGACATGACATGCAGGCCATGCCTGCGGTCCACAGTAGGTAAGTCCTGACACCATGCTTCCTCGTCACCTGGTGACGAGGGAGCATGGAAACGGCTTCCCGTCTAATCAGGTATTCAGGCAGCGACTAATCAGGAAGCTGGGTGGCTTCCTTAATGGGACTTCCAGTATCGGTAATCAGTATCAACGAGTACTGGAAAAAAAATATCTGTACTCATGTTCAGTACCAAAAAATCAATATTGGTGCATCCCTTAAATAAAGGGAAACCTATAGTAGCTGGGGGTTTCAGACATCCAAAACAGATAGTGAAGGCAGGAGCCCAGAGGGTAGTGTAAACCAGAGACAGACAGGAGGCAGTCCTTAACATAAGCCATTAACAATTAAAGGTCAGAGTGGGCGGCAGACAGTAGTGACTAGTGAGAACTATCACAAGCCCAGAACCTGGCCTTGTGAAGTTCAGACAGAGCACTACAGTGTCGTTGGCCAATCAGAGAAAAGGAGGCTAAGTAGATGGAGTCAACCCACTGCGTTGCATTGAGAACGATGCCCAAGGGGAGTGCTACTGTCAGCCAATACAGATGGAGGAGGTGTTGCTGCCAGAGCTAGGTCTGTTGCGGGTGATGACAGTGGCCAAGCAGTAGGCAATGGAGAGGCTGAGAGACGCAGCAAATAAGTGTGTATAACGTCCCTAACACCTGTTTGCTTTCCTAGAAAGAAACCATTCCAACCAATCATGCTTCACTTTCAGGTATGCAAATAGGCTGTTAGCTATGATCACTAAATATTGTGTTCACATTAGAGCCACAAACAATATTTATTTGATGACCAACACTTAAGTTGGAGAAAATCTTGAAATAGGCCTCTTACACGCTAGCACCATTTTTGGCCCAATCTGGAACTGGTTCTTCAGTATTTCTTGTTGCTTTGTTTATAACAACTTGCCCAGTAAACATAATATTTACATGTGGCACACAAGATGCATTCCAGGAAAGCATTAAGGGGGTGTACCACCTAGCATATCTTCACCCTTGCTTTAAAAAAAAATAAAAAAATATTTTGTATGTAGAGAAAAGGTGAGCTTTGCATGGTGCAGAACATTTATTTGTAAAAAAAATTACTAGCAAAAACAATATTTATATAGACATGAAAACAATGTACTACATAGCAAGGCATACCAAAGGGGGTGTCATCACCTGGCCTGGACCCATGATACTACTACACTGAACATTATTATGCAAGCACTGTTTTGTGTAGAAGTAAAAACTGGCCGTTTCTGCTGCTGGACATCATCAGTAGTCAAAAAAATCTAATCCTGATTTTATCTGTGCTTATCTGTGATGAACAGGTAAAACAACCAAAAATGCTTTTTAAATAAAACAAATCAAATATCTTATTTAGTATCTTTAAGAATGCAGTAAAGGTAACATCACAGAACCTCATCTGTGAGGCAGAACTATTCCCTTTGATTGCTAACACCAAAATACTAAAATATGTCATCAAATAAAATCTTGGATGTACAATGCCTGTATACCTGCCTCTTGTTGCATATACTATTTAACAGTATTAAGCAGCTGGGCTGGTATGCAATTTGAACACATCTTTTCCACTGCTCCCCAACAGACCAAAGCGCACAAAATCATTAGGCATTAGTTTGGATCCCAACATGCTCTAAATAAAGCTCTACAATATTGGGATGAAAATGTGCTATTGCAATCAGTTCTGGATAAACAGTTGGTCCAGTGTAATAAAGGAATGATTTCCATGGCCCATTGAGGAAAATTAGGAATAAACCCTTGTTTTTGGGATTTGTGATGGGGTGTGACATCCAGATGCCTTCTGTTTTAAGAAGCTTCTACTGCGAATGGCACTTGTTTAGTGGAGGAAGTTTTGGATCCTGTTCGCCCAACTTATCTTAACCTTTCAGGTTATAACTTTTAGATATATTCTTAATCTTGACACAGCAATCTACTGTACGGTACCTATATCAATGTATTTTCATTTGCATCCAATTTGGCGGTTTAAACATTTGTTTTGGAATTCCTAAAGAAAGCACTTACTGCTTTAGAGCAGTGCTCCTCAACCTTTTTATCACCGTGGACGGTCAACGTTTGATAATTTTACCGCGGCCCGCTGAGGGGGGGATGTTGATTGTTTAAATTTTAGATTGTTTTGATTTAATAATTTTAATTTAATTGTATTTAAACATGCCTTCAAAATAAAATACAGTTACACCAAAAAATGAATATAAAGTGATTTAACATTTTAACTCACTGGTGTGTGGGAATCACCTGTCCCGATAAATCCATCTGCTTTAGAGGACCACTGCTTTAGAGTATCCATCCATACAGTAAATATATATCAATATCAGGCTAATGCGCACTTCTCATGTCTTTTAGCATTATAAATGTTTTCAGTATATATAAATACTACCTCATACACTATCGTTGTGTAGTATATGTATATTGTATGATAATTCTTTTTGTCACTTATTGTATATGGTCAACTGTATAAACAATGGCTGAAACAAAACTTCATTTGCATTCTACGCTGGCTCACCCTTAGCATTCTATGCTGGCTCACCCTTAGCTCACCATTTGAATTATTGAACCATGTTTTTCAGGAGTTCTGTTCAGATACTGTCAGTGTAAAGGCCTTAGAGAAATTATGGCAGCATAAAAATTCTGTAACAATAACCCTCTACTGTAATGTTTAATTTCGTAGGTCTTATGCTTCAATGTTTTATCTACCTTCATGTTGTTTTAATTCATATAAATAAGTTAAAAGACAAGACATTATTTACATATTTGTTGATCGGAAGGTCTCTTTAGACAAATGTGGCTCTTCTGTAAACTTTAGCCATGCTAGAAATGACAGGCCTGACACATACCGCCATTGCAAATTAGTTTAGTTTGAGTCTAAAGGGCATCAAATTCAGGAAGAATTTACTAAGATTATAATAAGCTTTAAGTGGCTTTTTTGAAGCCTTTAACCCTTTTGCTACTAGAGCCTTTTTTGCGTTGTTTGCACATATTCAAATACACATATTATGCCTGTAGATTACGTAAAACCCGCCAAAATATTATATATTTTCTTAAAGCAGAGACTTTGTAGAATAAAATGGTGGAAGTTGGTATTTTTTATGTGCCACAATAATTGCTTATCAAATCTATATTTTCTTTAAAAAATACACTCAAATTAATGTGAGCACACGCACGCACACACACACTATAGTACCCAATTTTTTGGTAAAATATAACATTTTAGGTTGTATCGGGTAAATAGTGTGCACCTGTGAATTGGTGAAAAACTATGGTACCCATAATTGTCCATAGGAGACATTTTAAAAGTCTTTACAGCTCATCAATTTAGAGTAAAAAATGAATGTTGGTACTAATCCTGTGAAATGATAACTTCCTATGCTTTCTGCATATGCTTAAGGGGATATGGATATAAGGAGGGGGAAGGTGATGAGGAGAGGTCTGCGTTTTTAATAACCCATCAGAAATTAGGTAGGCAGCGCTGACAATATTTGCTTAGTTATTCAGAGCTGTGCTGTCATGTCAAATTTAAAGGTAGGAGTATTCAATATTTCTGGCTCATTAACAATTATTTTTCTGTGTTTGTAGTGTGTTTGAAGAGATTAAACATATGGAAATTGCATGTATTGTATTGTATCAAATATGTTTTTTATTGATTTTATTGATTTGTAAATGCATTTGCCATTAATTATTATACCACCGTAATGTATACCGTATATCATTTTGGGGGATAATATACGGTATAAAAAAAATATTTCTTTTGGTAGCATATACATTCTAAAGGCACACATTTAAAAAGTTAAAAAAGTATACTTATTTCCAGTTCAACTGTTAATAGTTTAAAAACAAAGTATATTGCTATAAATAGAATGGTAGAATGGTAAAGAAACAACATTTCTCTAGCAATAGTATTATATTGTTAGTAATGATACATTTAGGTTAGTTTAGAGTTAAACATCACACTTTGAATAGGTGCATGGATGTGGCATTGTGGAGCTGCATGCATTTGAAAATAGGTGCAGGACTAACACTGGTCAAACTGGAAATTTTTTTCTACATATTGCATAGAAATACCATTATTTATTCAAGCAATATTGCCTTGGAAAAAGGCTTGTTTGTACCAAAAAAACCTCAAACACTTTACGCATTACTTTTTTTATCTTAAGTAATGACAAATTTATCACCAAATCAATAGGTTTACATAGCTAAAAATTTGAAATGTTCTAGTCCTTAGGGGTATACAGGTGTGGAAGCTGAAGTGGTAAAGATCAAAAGGCAGTTTTATAATATACTTAAAGAAGAACTCTGGGATTACAGTTTAACCACACACTGTGTGGATCTGCACCAAAATATTTATTGATAACCACCATAGCACATTGTGGTACAGAAATCCCATGAATCAGTCCCTGACGCATTTCACCATCACGGCTTAGCCATAGATAACTTCCTGTTATCTACAGGAAGAACTCGGGGAATTTAAAAAAATTTACCCTTGCAGTGGTACTCCATCACGCTACAAGGGTTAAGTGCTCATTTTGTCATGGGCGCTTAAATAAAGCAGCTATACTCACCTGATCCTCGGTCCTGCCAGGCGGCTAGACCGGCCCTTGCAGTCTCTCCTCCCCTGGGCTCCAGGGTCTATGGATTGCTAACGTCATCACATCTTATGCAGGTCCATTGATTGCATTAGAAGTGGGGACACAGTGGGACATTCCACAGTACCCAATTACAGCAGTTTCTATCATTTTATTGGGGAATGGCAAATTGGGAATGCTTTCAATTTCTGTAATTAGCTGTTTGGCTGCAGTTTTGAAAAAGGTATTTTTTTGTTACAGTAAAACTCGTCTACGGCAAGAAGTGGTTTTAGCAGATAAACTTTAGCCATCACTAGCAACTTTAATAAAGCATAAATTAAAACATTTTGAAAAGTACTGTTATTACATTTTGTGTCCTTTTGTACATCTGAAATCCATTTGGTATTTGTTTACATAACTCCATTAGAAATTGTTGCTGTTAATGCCTTCTATCTCAGCTCATGGTCTGGACCTTTATCCCTGTATCTTACACATCATTTCCTAGAGCCTATTGAACAGTTTAGCTTGACTATACATTTTACCAAATGTATGTAGCTAGGGAAAACATATAGTTAACAACCCTCAGTGCCACCTTCGAGGCATGGATTCGACAAAAGTGTTCAAAAAGGTCCTTAGACATTTTTGTCCAAACTGACTGAATAGCATCACACAGTTCCTCCAAAATTGTCCTAGCTCATCCCAAAGGATTTATGCTGTGTACACAATCTTCTGACCTCATCCTCTGCAGGTTCTGTCTGCTGGCATCTTGTTTTGGCAGTTCCATTCCTACTTTAGCTTACATGTTTGAAAGTGTATTTTTCTGCTGCTGTGGTTCATTCTTTTAGGACCCATTTATACTTGCTTTTTAACATATGCGTTACAACGAGTTAAAATGCATGGGTCCAAGTTCCCATAATGAAAATAGTGACTGTTCTGGTTTCTGCATTGCAGTGAGTTTTGAAAAAAAAAAAAAATTTACATGTTTGAAAGTGTATTTTTCTGCTGCTGTGGTTCATTCTTTTAGGACCCATTTATACTTGCTTTTTAACATCTTTAACATGCTTTAACATGTCTGTTTTTTTCTGTTTTTTTCTGTTTTTGAATGCATTGGCAGGCCCATAGAAGTCAATGGGATTGCATTAAAAAGCATATAACATGCTTTTTTATGCATTTTGATTAATTGGCAACAGGTATTAACACGCCTTGGCCAGTCGCTGTTAACTCTATTCATGCCAAATCCTAACACATTGGAAATGTGTGTCGGTGCACATCAGCAACAATAAGTCAAGGTGTAGTACATTGAAGCAATAGTTTTTTGCAACAGGATTCGGTGCTGGTATGTTTCAGTGTAAAGGACCCCTGCTCTAGTCATAAGGCTAGAGCAGGGGTGTCAAATCCAAAATGACTAAGGGCCATGCCGAGGGTTGTGAATAAAGTCAGGGGTCAGATCGCCGCA
The DNA here is from genome assembly GCF_000935625.1 of Nanorana parkeri. Classification (NCBI taxonomy): domain Eukaryota; kingdom Metazoa; phylum Chordata; class Amphibia; order Anura; family Dicroglossidae; genus Nanorana; species Nanorana parkeri. Next base: position 265,137 of record NW_017307520.1, on the reverse strand, counting down.
CCGCTGGAGGGACAGATGAAAACATGAGGAAAGAAGAAAAAGATTGCAATAAAAGACATCATTTAAGGAAAGTGCTAACATTAACATGGGGGGGAGGGAAAAAAATTTGACTTTAATGTCACTTTAAGAAGAAAAAATAAAAAATAACCCTGCTGTTTGCAGCGGTACAAAGCTCGGGCCCACTAATCATTATATCACAGTCCTGGTGTCCCATGTGTGAGGGCATTACAAGTGTCAGTAGTCCCTGTCCATTGAATGGACAGGGACTGCTAAAAATTGTAGTGCCCTCAACACATGGGACACCAGGACTGTCATATAATAGACAGGCACTGCTGACACCTGTAGTGCCCTCACACACAGAACACCAGGTCATAAAATGTCATAAAATGATGATATAACTATCTTGTGTCCTGTGTCTGAGGGCACTACTTTAAGTGAAAGCAGTCCCTGTCCATTGTATGACAGACCATTAAATGGACAGGGACTGCTGACACTTGTAGTGACCTCACACACAGTCAGTTCCAGATACACACAGCGTGATTTACCGAGACCAGAGGCACAGGCGTGGAGAAATGTGCGGTCGAGTGGAAACCTGCGGCCAAGGAGGGAGGTGTGGTTGATAAAAACATGTGGCTGAGGAGTGAGGTGCGGGGTCCTCAGAGGGCAGCCAGCTAAATTGCTGCTCCAAGTTTCTATTGCCTGAGCGCAGGCTAGAAAAAAAAATAATAACCCTGCTTCCAGCGGTACAAAGTTCTGAACTGGGGGGGCCTAATAAAATCTTGTGGCGGGCCGTTTCTAGCCCGTGGGCCTTGTAATTGACATGGCATCACTCTCTACACAAACCCATCAAGCTAACAGCGGAGTAACTACATAGTTCATTTTTAAATGTAATATTATGCATAGGATATAAAAGGGACAAAAATGTACATTACAATCTATATTTTACATATCTGCCCTATTTGATGTTTGCACATAAACAGATAAACTATATGACATTATTCTGGAGTGTGGATAGTGTGGACAATACATTAGGTTTGAGCACTTTAATGAATATAACTTGATGTTTCAGGACATTGATTTCTATTAAGGATGTGAAGATAGGATATTATCTGCTAGAAATCAGACGAGTAGAAACAATACATGACATTTTCCTCTAGGGTAATAGTGATTGAAATTCATCCTGACAGGTACACAGATGACAAGATTCAGTCAAAGAAGCAATGGGTGACTCATAAATTGTAGTGGCACGTTCTCTCCAAGGGCCATCGTGTTCACCAGTGCCTAAAATATTATACTAAAGATAAGACACGATGCATCACTGCATTCAAGTTTTAATATCTCCAATATCTTTGACAAAGAGAGTTTTAACCCATATTTATTTCCTTTGAAAATAAGCTTTGCATTTTATTTATGATCATTGCCAATGTTTCATCACTGGAGGCAGTAGAGATAATAATATTAGGTACTGCTTCTCTTTTTGAGCCATATTATTGGACCTCTTGTAACAACTTAGAAATCAGCTAAATTAAAGGAGAACTATAGTATTAGGGCTTTTCCCCATAGTTCTCCTAAGGGTAACGGGAGGACACAAACTAGCGTCCTCCCGTCACCCTAAGCTCAGTATACCGCGAGCTACAGCTCGCGGTATACTGAGACGGGGCAGCTGAAACGGATTCCGGCAATTATGTCTGGATCCGCCCAGCTGCGTGAGTGACAGCTGGCGCTGCCTACCTAGAGGCCTCTCCCCCGTCCGTTCCGCCAGTCAACGCTGGAGGATCGGAGCAGGGAGGGGGGAATCCAACAGAATGCTAACTAACTTGCAGCCGCAGTCTGCATGCTCTCATAAAGCCAATTCTGTCTCTATTTCTTGGGCCAACTACCACACAATATAGGTAGGCTTTTCCCACCACAGACATGCATAGACAATAAAAGAATCCTCGTCTAACTCATCCACAAGCTTAGATCACTTCCAGCCTTGTTTATATTGCTTGACATTAGGGGTGTTCAACTTCTGTAGGACAACACATGAGTAGCCAAACTGTCTCTTTTCAATACCTGGAGGACATCACCCAGCCTTAGTAAATATATCACTATCTTCAAACTTAGCATTTCCCCTCCTCAACCATTTCACATTTGGATACCCCCTGTAACTCCACTAACTTCGAACAGAAATGTGGGCCCCGCTAACTCTTGGCCTGATATCCTGACTATATTCCCAGCTAACTACACCCCTGACAACCTCCCTCACTTCAAATACCACTAAATGGAAACAAGAACTGTACACAGTTGTGCCTCTTAAGGAATGGGATATAAAAGCCCCTCAAATGTCCTAGCTGTTGAAGCCCAATAGTAGCTCCTGCTTTACTGGTACTTCCACATCTTGAGAGCCCTCCCCAATTCAGGATGCTCCGCTACTGGTATTGGTATCGATGCTAATACTGGGCATTTTCACAAGTACCCGTAAAGCCTCCTAAGATCTTGCACAGCCTCCCGAGACCCAGCACAGTCTCCAAAGATCCGGCACAGCCTCCTGAGACTTCACACATCCCCCTGTGAACCCACACAGCCTCCTGAGACCCCGCACAGCTCCTTTAAGACCCCAAACAGCCTCCTCCTAGGAGCCCACACAGCCCACCTGGGACCACACACAGCCTCCTGACACACCGCACAGCCTTTGGAGACCCTGCACAGCCACCTGAGACCCTGAACAGCCACCTGAGACCCCGCAGAGCCCATCTGAGACACCGCAGAGCCCATCTGAGATCCTGCAGAGCCCATCTGACACCCCACACAGCGTCCTGAGACCCCACAGAGCCCATCTGAGATCCTGCAGAGCCCATCTGACACCCCGCACAGCGTCCTGAGACCCCACAAAGCCCATATGAGACCCTGCACAGCCCATTTGAGACCCTGCAAAGCCTCCTAAGACCCCACACAACCTAGTCCTCTATAGTCGCTGCCATTCGGCATTGCTGTATATTGTATCACTGGGATTTGTAGTTCTCTCTAGCTGATGGTATTATTCTGCATTGTTATATAATGTGTTGCTGAGATTTGTAGTACTCTATACCAGGTGGTATTCTGCATTGCTGTATAATGTATTGTTGAGATATGTAGTCCTCTATAGTTGGTGGTATTCTGCATCGTTGTATGATGTATTGCTGAGATTTGTAGTCCTTCTGCAGCTTGGAGTCAGTGGCAGAACTACCAGAGGGTGCAGCATTTGTAGCTGCTACCAAGCCCTGGTACTTCACCACTGTCTTAAAATAATTATTGTATTGTATTGTTTTAGAAAAACTGTCACATGACACTAACAAAAAGGTATTGGTAATGACTAATTAGTAACTGTGAATACTTGAGGAAAAGTATCGGTACTCATACTCGGTCTGGAAAAAATTGTATTGGTGCACCCCTATTCCCAATTATCTTGCAATCTGCTTTAGAGGATGCCCCTCCCAATTAACATACAGCCGTATATGGTCAGACTGCTCTGAGGTTCAGCTATTTTGGTTATGGGTATACAACACAATTAAGACAGTGTTTGTCAAGACCCTACCATTGAACCCTATAGAAGCTCTCCTCTGAAAACCACCTACTGACTGCAGCAGAAGCCAATGTAAGCTGCTAACCTACATCTTCACAGCTGCCAAACTAACCACCACTGAAATTACTACCAGCATGAAAGGTTGACCCTACTTTTTAGGAAGTTTAAAAATAGGGTTACACAAACAATATTTTTTTGAAAAGCTATCTGCTCTACAAGATGATAAACTTGAAAAATTCAACTAAATTTGGTCTCCTTGGTTAGAAAAGTTGTGTTGCCTACCTTTAAACCTCATTCTTTAACTATCTGAAAGTCATTTGATCTGTCTGGCTTTTTTTTTAGTAAAAGTAGAATCCCTTGCTGGCTCACCTCTTCCATCAGCTCCTCCCCTATTATCTACTTTATATAATAAAATATATTCCAAATGAATATTACTAAATTACTAATATGCTAGTAAAGGAAATTGTTATGAGATATACCATATGTGGGTTACAATTATCCTTGCCACTGATTGCATGGAAACCTACAATTTCTTTTTATGGAAAGGTCTATCTAGAACAGTAAATGGTTTTGCTTGCCCAGTGTTAGAAACACAAAAAAAGTGATAGCTAACACAAAAAAAGAGCACCAACCTGGTGCAATAAAATAAAATATGTTGATTAAAAGGAATAATCCATGCAATAACTATGTGCAATGCACCTCTCAGCAGTCTACACAAACTGAGATGGTACATGGAAACATCCCACGGTGGGTGGCCAGTGGTGTAAGTAAACACCCCTAGCATTCCACTGTCGCTTTCCCAGGGACCCTCTTATATATACATGGTGGTGGTGTCCTGGTAGCTGCAGTCTAGTAGCACAGACTCCCAAATCACATGCAGTAACCAGGCGTCATAACTTACTAAATTATCATATGATTTTTTAAAAAGTTATTAAAAAGAAATCCCAGCACATGAATACGAACATTACATTGCATGGAAAGAAATTAATAAATATAAGATATTCTACAAATTCAAACTCATGTGACTAACAATTCTTCCAAACACATTCCTCAAAGTTGAAAGCCTCATAAATAGGGAAGACCAACAATGTAATTGAGGGTGAATTTATAGAATGGAGTATACGACACAAGAAAGTAATACCCTAAACAAACAAATAAAGCTAATAGAACAGGTCCATAAAAAGACTCGAGCAGAGCAAGATCTACAGTAGAACCCTTCACTTCTCTGCACACTCGGGGCTTCATCCTGTTAAGCAAACTTTGTTATGAACTTGGAAACAAAAGCGGAAAGTACCTAGCACGGGCCCTTACAGGCACTTGCGTGAAACAAATGGTAGATCATGTCCAAGACTCCTTGGGAACTCTTCATGCCAAAACAGAAGAGATAGGCAAGCAATTTCAATCTTACAATAGACATATGACCATCTCAGTTGCAGAATGCAACTCCCAAATAAAGTAAATCCAAGATTTTTGCAGCAGTTCAGCTCCCCTCTTATCCCTGATCCCAGCTCTGGAGTGTGAACTTCCTATTATGGAAGAACTACAACTAGCTCTTAAACAATTAAAACCAGGCAAGAGCCCATTCCTTGATGCCCTCCCAACCCAATATTATAAAACCTTTGCAACTGCCTTGTCAACTGCTTTCTTAGTAGCCTTTAATTCTCTGAAAGATGAATGAGTTTTCTCCCTCAACAACTGCTAGAAGCCAAAATTCTGTAACACCTAATAAAGGTAAGAGCACAGCCTACTGCAGCAAATATAGATCACTAGCAGACAAGCTTGCCACTATCCTTCCATAGCTGATACAGCTTGATCAAGCGTGCTTCATACTGTGTCCATAGGTGTGTGATCTTATATGTTGAAATCATGCTACACTCCTTACTGGATATCCCCAAGCCAGCGTGGGTGCTCGAAATGACTGCGGATGGAGCAGCTTAAAGCAAAACATGTTATGAATGTCACTAGCACACCATAGTTGAGTGAAGAACGCATATTGTCATCATATGAATGCAATGTTTCTGGGCCACGCAGGGTCCCCTTCATCAGGCTTAGAATGACATGTCCCAAAATGTTGCATTCATGTAATGACAATATGCGTCAATAAATAGATGTTCTTTTTCACTACTAGGGTGTACTGGTGACATCCCTAACATAGGTGTGTGATAACACTGTCAAAGCAATAAATTTACCTCACTGGGCGACTAAAAGACAGATGTTCAGATGCAACAGAGTGAACCTGGGACTATAGGTCAGCAACATTACAACACTTTGGCATACAATTCAAAATGCTATTTAGGATACTATTGCTCTATCCTACAAACCCAAGTTTGCATCAGTGGCCAACTGTTGGATGCCTTCCACGTGCAAAACAGAACATGGCAGGAGTATCCCTTATCAACTTTGACTTTCATCTTAACATTGGACCCTTTTCTATGACAAATACATACCAATGCCAATAGCCATGGCTTAGAGGTGGATTGAAAGCTTGCAGCTTTTTTTTATGATTTACTATTGTTCCTCTCCCAACCAGAAATTACGCTACCTAACCTGCTGGCACTCCTAGACCCCAAGAATAGCAATTCACTACTTTACAAAAACACAAAGGGGAATTGGTCTTCTTGATATCCAAAAATATTACTGGTCTTGAAAATGAACTAGACTCATTGATTAAAACAAATGTGTGTCCACAAAGGTTTGGGTAACTTTAGAGTGCTCACTTTTTAACATTCCTTGTATACCTATCCACATGAACAGACCAGCAGTTCATTCAGCATACCTTGTTCAACCATCCACTTAGACACTTATAGGGAAAACAGTAAAAGTATTCCACCACCTCTATCAACAGTCAACACTATATAACCTCTCCTCAAATCCCTCTTCTGGAACAACCCTGCATTCCATCCAGTTATGTCACCTCATTTTTTTGAGCAACTGGCAACCTCTCCAAAAGTTAATTGCACAACACCTCTTCCTTTGCGATATCTTTTCGAGATAGACAATCCGTTATCGACACCTTCAAATTAAAATACTTACTACTCTGGTCCTTCTTGCAACTTAGATATTTTCTTAGCAACTATGAGCCCGAACCATCATTTTAGCAGAGTTCTCACAACACTAGGAAAGCTCTGCACCTCTGATGCCCCACTATGACATTTAATTTCTATCCTATAGCAAACAGTACCTGAGCCCATGAATCCTGCGGTGGACCCTACTTGCCATGGGAACAAGAGTAAATCTCCTTCACAGACCAGGGATGGGAAAACATCATCACATTGAAGGGTTAAATAACACAGGCTCTACCCTACACATGACCTATCCAACCTTACAAACATTTTGGCAGGATATCGATTAACACATCCCAAAGCACCTCACTTCAGCTTCTTCCTTACTGCCCCACAGCCAAATCTCTCCACATAAATATAGGAAATCCTTGCTATTCGATATCCTAAATGCAGCCAAACTGACATTCCTAGCATATTAGAAATCAGCCTATCAACCTTCCCTGAAAGACTGCTATACCAGGATCAATGAACTGGTGGAAAGGGAAGAGCTAATATACATCTGTCATGACTGATTACTACAATTTATATTTACCTGGGCCTGCTGATTACACATTAAAATAACTCCTGCATATACCTAGATAATGCTACCACAATACCCACCCAGGCAAACTAAATAGAGCCCTATGTGAAGGATCACCTTCCTACGCTTGCTTTGCCATGCGGCTAAGACATACACCCAGGAACTGCTCTCTTTCCCTATAAATACTAACTCCCCCTCCTTTTTTCCTTTTCTTTTCTATCCTCCTCAACTCCCTCCCCTTTTGTTCTCAATGAACACTAATGAAGGGGGAAGGTATTTATTGTTGTATTGTATTATTTATTGTTGCCACTGACACAAGTGAAAGGGGGTTTATAACTGCCACTGATGCTGCCATTTAAACCAATAAAGTAGGATTTCATTTCTGTTATAGAAATTGAACACCAATAAAGGGGGGTTATTATTGTATGTGTGTGTTGTCTGTGTGTGTGTATCACCATAATTTGCAACCAAAAAAGGCTGGGTGGTGGCGGTGGGATTGCTGACGCTCTCAAAAAAAACCCAATGAAAGAAGTTTTATTATTGCTGACACTGACTTCAATAATGGAGGGTTTTATTATTGCTAACAGTCCAATAGGGAATCTCACCACACTCCTGACCGAGAGCACCATATATAGCTGGGGGGTGCTGAAGTGGCCAGGGATGGTGCCACCAAGTTCTCAAATCCAATCCAGATGTTCTTCAATGCCAAATCTTTTTATTCAAAATAGCAGGAAATATCACCATGTGTAGCAACGTTTCGGAACCTGTAGGGTCCCTTCATCAGGCAAACAGAGTGATAAAAGTACAAACAAAGTGTTCACAATAAATTCATCATAGCACAAACCCAACATCCAATCAGAACACATTTTACCTCCCCCCTGACGTAATAATGATGTCATATTTTGCCAGTTGCGTGGCCAGATGTCATTCTAGAGATCCATGTAAAGAAATGAAGAGGTCCTTGTAGAACAATGTGGTAACACAGATCATAATACTATGATCATAATACTGAGCCAAAACTCAAAAGCATGATGACTGTACAGTATGTGATTGGGAAAATAGGATTTTTGTACTCCCCATAAAATCCTTTTCTCTCCGTTCATTGAAGGACACCGGAATCAGATAGAAGATTGTGTACCGTAGGGTAATATCACCACCTGCAGGAGAAGGAGGCCCCCATCAAAGACCCCAAGGAGGGCAATGGCGACTGGCAAAGGGGTGCAGGAGTACAGGCTGCACATAGAGGGGACCGGGAAGCATCCTCTGAAGGAATCCCACAGCCCTCACAAGGCACTGCAGACGTCTTGTCCCTGTGGTCCATGGCACACCGCCCACACTACTGAGACCGCAGCAGGCAGAGGGGGACCCCAACAGTACTTACGACCACCAGCACATTCCACGTCCTTGAGCCCCAGCAGCCGTCACCGCCAGTATTGTCCTCAACAGCACGTGAGCCTGTGTCCCCAGCAGCAGAGCACACAGCTAGCCGAAGGCGCCTCCGCCGGCACAAGGGGCTGCCCCTCCCGCCTGCCAATGAACAGAGCCAGCCCTGCGAGCCAGGAGGAAGTGACGCAGCAGAAGATGGCGACCACGCCTGCTCCACAAGGCCGCGCAATAGACCGGAGACTCAAGTAGCGGCCGCCTGCCACACAGGCCAGCCAAAGTAAACACCAGGGGTGCAGCCACGGAGCTCCTCCAGCGCTGCGGCACCCTCACTACAGGCCCTCCACATCCCCACACACAAGCCCCTCCACTAAGCTGCAAGGAGACCGGGGCCTAAAGTACCAGCTGTCTGCCACACAGGCCGGCCAAAGCAGCACACAGGAGACAACAGGGCCCCGGAAGCTGCAATACTGCCACCATAAGCACCCTTGTCCCCACATACATACCAACCTCCACCACTTGAGGGCGGTGACAACCCCAGGAAACTCCGCAGGGATGCAGAACACAGAAGTCAAGGCGGGGGGACAAAAACACCACCGACCGCAGTCGAGGCGCCGCCAGCCTGTATGGAGTGCGGTCACTCGGAAGTCGAGACCCCCACTCATATGCACACCATCGGGACGAACGCATAGGCCACTCCGTTAGAACAGAGCCATCGCAGCCGACCCACCATGGCAGTGTCTGCATGCGCTCGTTTGCACAGGGCAGACTAGAAGGATCCACGATCATCCAGCATGTCGCCCTGTGGAAACTTGCTTTGAAGATCCAGTGAAAAAAAAGGAGGAAAACAGAAAAGAATTCCAGACAAATAATTCTGATTCCTGTGTCCTTCAATGAACAGAAGAGAAACTGTCTAATCAAATAGTGTGCTGTGCAATGTATATTTGTTTGATCTGGATATATCATTGAAAATGTTTAGAGCTTAATACTACTTTAATGTCACACAGTGCTAATAGGAGTTGTACTGGTGGATTATGGTTTACTGGGAGCTATTTTGATCTGAAAGTAGTAATAAACTCTGTTTTTCTTAAAAAACTTTACAGTCATCATCAGCTCCAACTACCCTAATCTTTCTGTCCAGTACAAGATCACAAGGGACCGCACAGTCTCCAGCAGCTGTCTACTTGCTTGGAGAAGGGAGCAGGGAAGAAGGATGAGTGGAGAGCAGAACGCCTTGCCTTCCCTGTGTGATTTTTGAGACACACACTGCTTTCTAGCACACGCAAAGGTGGCTCCTTAGGACCCTGCAGGGAAAGGAGCTGCCATAAAACAGGATATCAGGACCAGCTGATTCTGCAGGTAGCTAAACTTTTTAAACATCAACGAGCAGCATTCATTGTAAGTGATTTAATCAGCATTTGAAATAGCCTTTTGACTTTAATACCACTTAAATTTTCATGGTATTCTTAAAAATAGTAGTGCGGTTTGTGGTAAGCGTACATCTTAGTTTTGGGACTTCAAAATTTTATCTTTTTTTCCCCCAAAATGTTTTGAAATATGTTATTAATTGCTTAATTTTCTAATCAACTTGCCCCCTTTCAATTTGCTGAAATAAATTATGACTTGGTGAATGTAGGACCTAGATGCTTTTATTTATCAGTTATGTTTCCAAGTGCCGCCGTCACAGTTTGCTGTCTTCAAGAGTGACCTGTAATGCAGTCTACAGCTGTTCCTGTTTAAGTTGAGTCTCTGCAGCATCAGTTTGCTGTTTCACATATGTGTTTAATGCTTGATTCGTGTTCAACCCCTGTGCAAAAAAAATTCTGCTCCCCAGAAAACCTGTGGAAAAATATGATTGGTCTGTGTGTTTAGGTGCTCTCATCCTGCCCCTGCTAGTTCTTATAGATAGCACAACCCCTCGCACACCGCAGTAAGAGGAAAAGTTTTAGGGCAAATATTTATGGTCAACTCTAAATTGATGATATGTAAAAGGTTTTTAATCTATTTTGTATTTACCTTTTGGGGATAGGGGGTAATAATTTGATTACAATTGTATTTGTATTCAAATTACTTGTCTTAAACTAGAATGCTGTCATTTATTGAAATGCATTATGAACTTAAGAGTCAACAGACAGTTAGAATCCCAATTAGACAGAAGTAAAACTAACATCTCTGCACCACCTGTAAGGGGTTGCTCACTTAAAGTAGTACTAAAGGCCATTTGTATTTTTTCCCCTTTATGCATTTTTTCTGGATGAAGGTAAAAAGCACCCTCCATTCCATGTGCACAGCCATCGGCTCCCAGACCATCTGCGGTGTGCCCTGAAGTTGCGCGTTGAGAGGAAGGATCCCAAGTCTACAGAGAGCAGGGCAGTGATAGACTTATGCACCTGCCTATCGAGATACTGAGAGAAGGTAGGAGGCGTGGACAGGGTGTGGTTTGTTGAGTGCTGTGTGAACGCACACAGAACAGCTCATTCCCGTCCGCGAGCGTGTATGCATGGGTGTCTCCTTTGCAACCTGCTAGGCAAAGGAGACGCCCATAAACAGGAGGGTAGGGGGCCACGGTACATCAGGTTAAAACAAAATTAAAATTAAATAGGAAGAAAAAAAAACCCCAGCTACACAAGTACAAGTGGATCTCCTCTGTAGGATTAAAAACACCCCAACGGCTTAAGATCACTTTAAACACAGCAGCTATTCAGAGAATACTATTTTTCAATGAATACAGATGTTTTCTGATTGCACAAGTGGTGGATTGTGATGTCACTGCCCCTCATCCAATCACAGAATGCCTTGTATTCACGGATCAACGTATAAAGAGTTCTCCGACTGGCTGCTATGCTAAGAGAGCAACTCTCTGGGTTGAATTTATTAAAACTGGAGACCGAATGAGGTGCAGTTGTCTGCACCTCAACCAATCAACTTCTCTCCAGAAGTTGATTGGTTGCTATGGGCAACTGCTCTAGATTATCTGCTCCAGTTTTGAGAAATTCCCCCCCTCTGTGTTTCTACAGCAGGAGGGAAGCTGCATTGGGCAAAGCTGGACTTGAATACGTATTATAACTGGAATTCAGCTTTTAAGTGCTTTCATTGTAGTAGCTGTATTTGGCAACTTGAAAAGAGCCCGAAATCCAACAAGAATGTTCCATTATTCTGCGATTATTTTAAATATGCAGCAACCAACTTCTTCCAGTAACTTATCAGTTCAATAAACACTACCTCTTGATATCTCCTAATTGGCAGAGTCAAAGTTTACATAGTCCTAAAATCTCCTACTAGGTTAACACTTCACATTGGGATTCAAACTATTAGTGACTGCAATTTGTTTTATTATCTCATGCTTTTAAATCACAGAATACCACCAGATTGAATACTGGTTGTACAAACCTCTATACCATATTATTAGATAATTCTGTCTTTCTGAACATTTTTTTCCCCTCTTTCACTACTAATTTTTGCCAAAGAGTGCATCTGCAATTAAATTATTTTACAAAATGAATAATCCTACACATTAATATACGTTATTCAATAGTCTCACGAGGCTCTATTCATTTGTTTACAATGTAATATTATTTGTATTTATTAGTAACTAATTATACAACAATGCAAATCGATTCCTTTGAATATATATCATCCAAAATGCTAATTCACAGCAGCCACTTTATTTCTGTACAAACCAGAAGAAAACATTTGCTCTTTTTTGTTGGTTTTATTTACAAAAGAAGTCATATTTTAAAAGTTTGAGGAAACCACAAGTTCTGTCTACGCTAAAATGCAAGATGGTAATTCTTTGAAGAAGTCCAAAGCTTATTTGGTCCAAAGCAGTCTTGAGCGCAGACATTTAGGAACGTGTGTATTTACCCCAGATGTGAAGCATGAACACAGAAGCAATGAAGAGTAGACTCATCACCAGTACTGGAACAGGCCCTCTAAAAAGACAAATGGTAACAAATTAAGATGCAGTAAGCATAAGAGACAACTTATGAGGTGGAAGATGGAAGTGACATTACAGCAACATGATGCAGCACTTTTAGTTTTACATGTGCTCTCCAAATAAGCACATGTTCTGCATTGCAAAAGTTCTCAGTATTGGCTTAATCCCTTCCAATCTGTAATATGTAGATTAATGTTCTTGGGTTTGGTTCCCTGTGCAGAGGGAACCTTAATTTCGGTTAGGAGTAGGCAACCTTGGCACTCCAGCTGTTTGGCAACTACAAATCCCATCAGGCATATGTCTCTGGAAGTTGAGCATGTGGCTGTCAAAAACTTGCAATGCATCATGGGATTTGTAGTTCTACAACAGATGGAGTGCCAGGACTGCCTACCCCTGAACTATGTTCTTAGCTTAACAGCATAAACAAGACACCTTTGATCTTAATTAATGAATGGTAAGTGGTGTTCCTGGTCACCATAACAGCTATGAAATGAAGATATGAAGTTTGTAGAAGTATTGCACACATACCTCTGGGTGTGCTCTCCTCCAGCAATGCGAGGTCCGAGCTCCCTGGCTCCACTCCATTGCTGCCATTTGCTTCCGAGTCTGGAGCCTTTTCTGAGCCCATTGGATGGGTACTGATGATGTAACTCCTATATATGCATGTATGCTAGAGTTGCATTATCTCTGCACCTAGCTTCATTTGCAGCATTTTACAGATGCTGGTAATGAGTCAAGGCTGTACACTGTACTGCACATGCGCCAAGGTCAGTGTTCAGAAAACTAAAACTTGCTGACAAGTAAAAAGTTTTTTTGGGCAGATGACACTTGTAAAGTTTTTTCCACCTAAAAAAAAAAAACCTCTTTCCCTGCCTGCATTTTTTTAGAATAATTTTTGTTTTTTTTTATAGTTTCACTTTAGGTGACTGTTAATAACAACCAATGCAGATGCAGAAAGATCACTGCCCAACTGTTATATTGCTCAGGGTGTGCTACGCATGCCCCCCAAAAACTCAATGAAGTACACAGGGCGTGTGTAGCACCTCCTGCTCCCCTCTCCCCACAGCCGTTATTTTAGCTTTGCATTAAAGGAGAACTATGGGGTCAGTGTTTTTCCCCATAGTTCTCCTAAGGGTCACGGGAGGACATAAACTAGCGTCCTCACGTGACCCAAAGCATGAATACTGCAAGTGCTGTGATAATGATTACAGCGCTACAATTAAGTTTGATTATATCTGCCCAGAGTTCTGCTTTAAAAATGATAGAAAACAAAAACAAAAACAAAAAAAAACAACTTTGCAGGTGCAAGAATATTTTGATAGAACTGAGTAATATGGAAAAAGGAATGAAACATGAAAACTACAGTTTAAATCACTTACACTTTAAGACCTGGAGAGTCCTCTGTATAAAATCTCCACATGCCTCCTGTGCCAGCAGATGGGGCCCGTGCAGAACTTCTTGCAGCACTGCTTGTAGTTTTTCTTTTGTTTGGGGGGAAAAGATCACAAAAACAATGTACTTAGGAACAATAGTAGCATTCACTGTGCTGGAGTGCATTCTTATTAGATTTTGAGTGCCCAGCTTTTCCAGGAGGCCCAGTGCCATCACCCATCCTTTCCCAAAACATCAGAAGCCAGTCCAAGTTGCTTTTTTTTTTCCATCTAATATTTTTTGGGACGTTAAAGGCCAAGTTCACACTTCAAATAATATTTCCTTTTGCAGTCAAGAGGCTCCAGTACATATGAAAAACAATACAATCTTGCAACTTTAAAAAAATATTGATTAATGTTAACTCCCATAGATAGCTTTGCCTCCTTCTGTCGGTAGGACACTCCAGCCATTGGATGCTCACCCACAGCATCACAGGAAAACCCCATTCATACACAGTGTATTCTCTCTCCCTATGCAGCAGCTGAGCTCAGAGCACAGATAGATGGCCTACAGGTATCTCATTTACAACAATCAACATTATTCAAATGTTGCAGTTTTTTTGTTTACCTACCGGACCCTCTTGACTACACTTTTCTTTTAATGGTGAACTTAGCGCCGTTAATTTTCATTGAACTTTTTAAGCCATTTGTATTTTGAGGTGGGGTGCGGGCTGGTAAGTAAAACAGACCTTCCATTTACATGAAAGGTTCGCTTTAAGCCTTATCTGTTTTTCACCAGTCAAATGCCAGAGCCTCAATGGGTAGTAAAGTCTCTGGAATTTGATAGCTGATCGATTAGATGGGCTCGGTTTCAATCATTTTAACCTTTTAATAAGATTTTTAGAAGTTCCAATCTAAATTCTGCCTTTATGTATAATCTAGTGTTCAGCCTAGAAAGTTGTTTGTCTTACCTTTGTCTCACAGTAGATCCTGCTGCTCTGGGGGAAACTGCTTTACTTGGTGATCGACCAGAGGCGCCAACATTAGTGGAGGTTGCAGCAGGGCCAGGCTGAAATATAGAATGTGCACAGATTGAATTAATTTATAAAAGCCACTAATGCAGAATCATAGATCAAGCTTTTCATATGCTTATTAGACAAGACGCACAATATTTCTAAAACTGGAAATAACGGGTGAAACAGTTTCTACATTGAACTAAAAAGGTAAGTAATTATGACCATTAATTACACTCATATATGTTCCATTAACGCAGAAATGTTCAGGAGTCAGCATGCTACTATAGATCCAGCTCCAAAACTGCCAAGTATACAGTCAGCAGAATGTGAAGTTATGAGGTTGTCTTTGACAACACAGATTTTTAGCCTGTTAACACCATAGTGAAGCGCTAAATGCATGGGATCTATGTATTTAGCACAAGCTATCACACAGTACCTCATGCTAGATGCATTGTGCCTAGCGCTGGGATTCATAAACATCGTCATGGACACTGATTAGAAATCCATCTCCAGTCCTCACAACTTGCGACAAATTCATGTCACTTTTGGTAAGATGTAGATTAATCTGCTGTCGCATTGCCTCATGCGACACAATTTACTCTGTCGTAGAAAAGGATGGATTTGACTCCTTTTTCTATCACTGATATGGCCATATTTCTTAGCTACATAGTTAGTCAGGTTGAAAAAAAGAGACAAGTCCATCGAGTTCAACCTATAGAAATAAGAGGAAAAAAATAAATAAGAAAAACCTAAAACGGAACGCTGTGCCCACAGTTACCCACTGTTGATCTTAATGAATTTGTCTCAGTCATGTCAGCAGAATGTAAATCGTCACACATGAGAACTACCTGAATTTGTCACACGCGTCAGAAGTAGCACAAAAACTGCCAGGCTGCTTTCCTGAATTTGACGCATGACTTTCTAATAGAACGCCAGAAAAGTGTCACAAATGCTTTATTGAATCACCCCATAGTATACTGAGGGCTGCTGCATTCATTCAGTAAAACACTATATCCGAAGTCCTGATCCCAAACAGATATCGCGACTACTTTACCAGAGCACTGCATAGACTAATAAGACAAATCAAGGTAAACCCCCAGCTTACCATTTTGATGAAAGATAAATGAGACCTGTAAGCAGCTGAATATCCCACTCGGCTCCGGGAAAAAATGGGAAGGCAGCGTCACTTCAATGCTGTAAAGACCTCCTACGTCACAGGAAACTATTACATTAACCAATCAGGCTCTCTATTCGCATTCATAAGGTTGGCGTAGTTTTTCTGTTCTACGCCCTATTTAGTCCACGTCGCCTTCCGCTCTTTGGTCTCATGGTTGGGGAGGCAGCCATTTTGTCGAAGACAGAGTTATTAACGTCTTATAGCAAATGTCTCCTCAGTTATGGCGCCTTCGTTCACGACTATTATTGCTAGTTTTATTTAGTAGGCCAGACTTGTGACACGTCAGCTGTCTGGCATAAAAACTGGTTAGCTGTCAGCCAGGGAGGGGGAGAGTGAGGTGGCTCGTCACATGTGTGGAATAAGCCGGAAGTTGTAGTCAATGATGGGGCTATATGCAGTACATAGTCTGATGAAGCGGAAGTAAAATTGATTCGCACCCAGGAACAGTCATTATTCTCTTATTAGTTCCTGCGGCACGGCATGACGTCTAGCACATATAAAGACGATATTGGAGCGAATAGTCTTCTCTGACTGGGGCATAACCACAGTGTACACTTGCTTGCTGTGAGTAAAGATCACAAATGTTGTATTGTTTTGTTCTATTTCAAGGACAAAGTGATTGCTTGAGTATTTTTGAATGATTGACAGTCTGTCTTTAGGGAATGATTAAAGTTTTTTTGTTTTGGATAGAGAGGGAAAGAGTCAGAACCTCTGTCAAGTTTTTATTGCTGTCTTTGTATGCTTTGAGTAGATTGACCCCTCTATTTCATCTGGTGACTGTTATCACTGAAACAGAAAATGAGGCACAATCTAAGAGATAAGCGTTATCCAAGAGGTAAGAGGGCACCCTCCAATAACAGGGAATCCCCTGAACTTTGGGAGAATTCCTGTTGCATTTCAGGGAAAGGAAGAGGAATTTCCCCAATGGTACACGGGCGGGGATAGCCTGCCAGTGTTTTTAACCGCTTGAAGACCAGGTGTTTAGACCCCCTTCCTGGCCAGGCCATTTTTCAGTGTTCAGCGCTGCAGTACTTTGACTGACATTTATTCCGTCATGCAACGCTGTACTGAAATGAATTTTATACCATTTTTTTGGGGACACATAGAGCTTTCTTTTGGTGGTATTTAATCACCACTGGGGTTTTTATTTTTTACTATATTCAGGAGAAATTACTGAAAATTGTGAAAAAAAAGTTTTTTTTAACATTATGTTATAAAACGACTAATATTACCCAGTTTTTTGTTAAAATATAAAAGACGGGGTCACGTCCGGTAAATAGACACCAAACATGTCAAGCTTAAAAATTGCGCGCACTCGCGAAATCGCAAAAAAATAGCATACCCAAAATTGGCCATAGGCGACGCTTTAAAAGCTTTTACAGCTCATCAGTTTAGTGTTATCAGTGATTGATGGCCCTAGAACTATTGCTCTCACTGCGACGTTCGCGGTGATATGTAACGTGCGGCGTAATGGGCGCAATCGTTGTTTTCTCAGGTATGCACACCTGACGCATGTTTACATGCGTGTATGTAAGGGTGCGGATTTAAAAAAGAATTTAAAAAAACATTAATTTTTTTTAATGTGTAACTGTTAAAAAATTTGGGGGGAAACAACATTTTTTTCCCCTATTTTTTTCACTTAAATTTATTGCTATCACAGAGGGGGTTGAGAAACCCCTCTATGTAATAGCAAAAGAGGTGACAGGTCCTCTTTTATGGAGACATCAGGGGTCTCCAAGACCCCTAATGTCACCTAGGACCCCCCTGAAGAAGCTGATGAAGCAGAGATCTGCTTCATCAGCTTCTCTCCAGCATCTGAAGCTGGAGAGTGACACGAGAATGCGGAAGTGATG
>NW_017307520.1:245309-247260 GCF_000935625.1 Nanorana parkeri | reverse complement strand
AAAGGAAAGAAGCTGCGGAGGGGGCGCACGTCACGGGACCTCATACAAGCGATCCGCCGGCTCTATAGCCGGCGGATCGCTTGTATATTAACGGGCCTCGCTGCCTGTTTTCAAATAACTGGGCGGATGTAACAGGACGTGTTTACACGCCCAGTTACATCCAAGAAGCTCCCGGCTGGATGTTGTGTATACACAACGGCCGGCCGGGAGGTAGTTAAAGAAGTATGGGGAGAGTAAAACATCCTCTTTTAGATGTTTAGAGTCAAGGTAGGACATTGCACTTGCCTCAAAGATCAGTCAGCTCTTGTATTTTCTCCCTGCAGAAATGGTGACTGTCAGTCACTACCCTCCCTACATGCATTCCCCCATCCTGTCAGTTACTCTGGTGCTCACTGGAGCTACAGACAGAGCAGGGGTGGGCATAGCTGATGTAGCTCTAGAGAGGTGGGGCCTCAGCCAATCACCCTGTAGAAATCAGTGGTGGTGTCCTGTCGTAATCTCCAATTTCTCGAGATCTCCAATGAGCCAACTCATCCAAACCTCTTACTGGCATGTCAACCGGACGTGACGTGCCAGTAAGAGGTTTGGATGAGTTGGCTCTAGTGCGCGTGTGCCACCTGCTGCATTTTCCTAATCCTCATCAAGTTTGGCGATGCTCTTCACTGTGCCGGCGCAGCTCCAGAAGCCTTATCGAGGTCTCTTTACTGCGTGGGAGGATGCTTGGGGCAACTAAGAATAATGTGCTGGATTAGTCTTACCCTAGTTGATTATAATACTTTATTGCTGTTTGGTATGTGTATATAGGAAAATGCCACGGGACGCGCACTAGAGCCAACTCATCCAAACCTCTTACTGGCAAGTCAACCGGATGTGACGTCATTGGAGATCTCGAGAAATCTGAGTTTTTGACAGAACAGCGGCTCAAAGTTTAAAACTGAGCCAGGTTCATTTTACATTTACTCACGGTTTGGCGATCACTATGCTCTCTAATCCCCCAGCAACCACTTTTGTAACTTCTCTGCTGTAGTTCTCTTCACACCCAGTCTGAATGCCCCTCCTTGTAGCTGCATAATTGAACATGCCAGGGAACCACATACAGCCTCTGGTTCCGCCTGCACACACGCCCACCGCCTGCATTTCCTGCAACACAAAAAATGGCCAGTGTATGGCCAACCTGAATTTCACTTTATAGTGTGGGCTGACTTGGCTACCCTTTCAACTGCCATTTCATTACCTGGTGAGACTGCTTCAGTATATACAGTAAGGGTGGTATCATTGGACAGGGATGTGGGAAAGAAAGACCCAAGTAGCAAAGTCAAAGTAAAACAAAAAGAGGTTTAGAAAAGGATTTTCTGAGTAATTGGAAACATGGTATGGTGTCTACTCTTTTGACAGGATTATTTATTTTTTGTTTGTACTAGATAATAGTTTTACTTTAATTAACTGTATGGAACCCTTGCAGTGGGGCCACCCCTGCACTGTAAGGGTTAACTGCTCGTTTTGTCTAGGTGCTTAAAAAAAAAAAAAGTTACTCACCCGAACCACTGAGTCGGCTCCCTGCTTCTCTTGTCATTGAAGCGTGTCTCTTCCTAAGCTGCAGCATTGGAATGTTCCTCAGTGTCCTCACGTCTATAAACTGTGTTTCAGAACGTGATGATTTATGGGACCTTAGACCATTGCAGCGGCGAGGGAGCAAGGCTGGAAGGACTGGTCTAAGAACAAGCAGGCTCTGAGTCACGTCCTCCCGTCACATTAAGCTCAGTATACCGCGAGCTACAGCTCGCGGTATACTGAGACGCCACAGTACACCGCGAGCTACTGCTAGCGGTGTACTGAGACTTGGCACAGGTTGGCTAGAACTATGAGGTGAGTGAAAAGCACTCGCCTCATAGTTCTCCTTTTTAAGTGAGTATAACTTTCTTTCTTTCGTTCGCAGTTAAAGTGATATTAA
>NW_017307520.1:220338-245296 GCF_000935625.1 Nanorana parkeri | reverse complement strand
TGCCTAGTAGGTTCCAAATGAGAGACCCGTGCGTGGGCCCTCCCAGCTGGGGATTGAGCTGTGCTGCGTGCGTCCATTGACGCACAATGCACTCGACAATCCACGCCCTGATTTTGCCTCCACCCTCCTCACAGTATCTTGACAAGCAGGTGCAGCATCCTATCCCTGCCCTGCTCTCTGTAGCCTCAGGATCCCTCCTCTCAACCCAGAACTTCGGGACACACCACAGATAATCTAGGAGCCAGTGTCTGAGAGCATGGAGTGTAGGTAAGTGTTTGGAGGTGAGGGGGTGTAGAAGGGTATTGGGGCATTTTTTACCTTAATGCAGAGAATGCATTAAGGTAAAAAGCAAAATAGCCTTTAGTACTAGTTTAACCCTTGCAGCGTGGGGGGTAGCACACACGTTCTTATAATTTGACAGAAACAGCTAATGATAATCTTTACTCCCTAAATCCTCATATCCTTAATATGCTGTGATTATACCAATACCAACCAATGTAAATAAATGTAACATTTTGTTTCCTACAGCTTTTTTCCTGCCAGCCTGTTGTTACTGACCGACAGTGTCATGGGACCGACAGTGCTTTTTATTCATCCAGACCTAGGAATTGGCGGCGCTGAGAGATTGGTTGTAGATGCAGCTCTGGCCTTGAAATCATGTGGTTGTAAAGTGCAGGTGTGGACAGCTCATTATGACGTTAACCACTGTTTTTCGGAGACCCTGGACTCTGGAATTTCCATCACATGTTGTGGAGACTGGCTTCCCCGAAGTATTTTTGGGAAATGTTTTGCTCTATGTGCTTACATTCGCATGATATTCCTAGCTTTTTATATAGTATTTCTCAGCGGGGAGCAGTTTGATGTGGTGTTCTGTGACCAGGTATGTTAAACTAAATATGCAGTTCAATATATATCTATAGATATAGTTGTGTTCAAAAGTTTGCATACCCTTAGAGAATTGGTAATATATGTACCATTTTTAAAGAAAACATGAGTGAGCAGGCAAAGCACATTTCTTATGGGATTCATATTCAACTGTAGGTCCTAACAGAATGGCACAATTACAAAACAAGGCAACAAATATAAAAATGGAAAGACCCCTGTTCAAAAGTCTGCATACCCTTAGTTCTTAATACTGTGTTTTGCCCCCTTTAGCATCAATGACAGCATGCAGTCTTTTGTAATAGTTGTCTGAGTCCCCTAATTCTTGCCGGTGGTATAGCAGCCCATTCGTCTTGGCAAAATACCTCTAGGTCATGCAAAGTCTTTGGTTGTCTTGCATGAATCGAACGTTTGAGATCTCCCCAGAGTGGCTCGATGATATTAAGTTCAGGGGACTGTGATGGCCACTCCAGGACCTTCACTTTTTTGTGACAGTATGACATCAGACTTCAGACTTGCCTTTATTTTGTTTTCTTAAAATGGTACATTATTCTCAGTTTAAACATTTGATATGCTTTCTATTGTGAATAAAATATGGGTTTATGAGATTTGCAAATCATTGCATTCTGTTTTTATGTAGATTTTACACAGCGTCCCAACTTTTTTGGAATTGGGGTTGTATTAGGTGTTCTCTTTCACCTCGACTATTGCAGATCCCTCCTCATTGGCCTACCTGTACACAGGCTATTATTACATTCAGTCTATCGTCAATGCTGCTGCCAGACCCATCTACCTTACCAACCGCTCAGTGTCTGCAACCCCTCTCTGCCAGTCTCTCCACTGGTTTCCATTTGCCCATCAAAAACAATTCAAAATGATAAAGTAGAACTATGAGGTGAGTGAATTACACTCATCCCCCATGACATTGAAACTGTTACACGTCGGCTCTATTGATCGGGAAGTGAGCGAAAACATACTGCCAATCCGCTCACTTCTAGATCATCTCCCTGCAGAGAGCCGTGACTGTCGGTCACAATCTTTTTTTTTCAGAGCCGGATGTCAATCAGCCAGCTGGGTGGATCTCGACCATATGGGCTGCGGTGCGGGAGCCAGCCAGGATGCGATCCAGTGCGTCCCAGCAGCTAATCGTGCTGGAACGCACTGAAAGTGGTGTGAATAAGCCCTTAAAGCATTTGAAAAAAAGGTCTTGGAGAGTGCTTCCTATTAAAAAAAAAGGCACATTAATCTTTCAGCCTCTCTGCATAGATGTTGTTGGAAGACTCCAACCCTTTTTAACATTAAAGGATGTGTGCTAGGTCAGGGGTAGCCAAACTCCGGCTCTCCAGCTGTGGTAGAACTATAAATCCTGTGAGGCATTGCAAGATTCTCACAACCACAGACATGACTCCCGGAGAGAGATGCATCATGGGATTTGTAGTTTCACCACAGCTGGAGGACCGGAGTTTGGCCACCCCTGTGCTAGATTATCTGTAAAACAAAAAAATCACATTAAATGTCTGTTTTGACTGGCTTTGTTCCTGACTGAACTACTTCTGTCCCCTTACAGCTCTATAGGAATGCAAAAACGGGTCAAATGCAGCTGCATTGTATTCTGAATGATCTGAGGAAAATCTCAAACTCATATAATTTCCTGTAAAGGCTTTCCAAACTGAAAAACAAAAATGTAATGTATTGCAGCTTACTAGTGGTGGCTGCATTAGTTTTAATTTTTCAGGGAAAGAACATTTTCATTAAGTACAAAAAATACCTGTTTCCAGAAATGTATTGTCCTTGTCACTTTCTGTGAGCTGGAATGACAGCAAAAATGTAATCTTCCTTCTGTAAACTAATAAAGACCCCCCATGTAATGGTGATGAAGAGAGAAAGATATGTTTAAGCTTCAGCCTGGTTGCCAACTATGTCTCCCTCTATAGATACAGTGAAGTGAGTGAGCATAGCCATCCTAGGGCAAGAATTTTGTTATTTGCAGAATTACCAGGTTAAAAAAAACTGGGGGGGAGGCGGCAACTAAAAAAGGGAAACTAATGTGGCACTAGCAAACTGCAATTTTTTTGAAGGGGTTGAAGTTTGGAAGGGGCTATATGCTTTAATGTTGTGTTTTAAAGTATATGTAAACCCAATCACTGCATTCTCATCAAATCTTTAACATAAAGCCCATCTGGAATTTAAATCCGTTACATATATCAAATGTGTATCGAAACAAAAGGTGTCCAAAGTCTGGTTTTCTTTTGAAAGCAGCCCGTCCTTTAGTTGAGTTGTCTTTTAATTAATCCCCAACCCCTCTGAGTGCATCTTACCTGGAACAATCACCTTCCATTCCTTTCCAGAGATCACCACTCGGTGGTCCTTCCCAAGCCCTGTACAGCCTTTGGAATGAAAATGTCCACCTCTGAGTCACTAGTCCTACTGCACATATACAGTATGCTGCAGCCGCATTATTCCTATGGGTGAGTCATACTAGTGGCAGCCTTCTAGCAGAGCACTGCTCACCCATAGGAAGGGGCTGCAGAACATATGCACAGTAAAAAGAGGACCCAATGTGGACAAGGTTGTGTAGTTCCGCCTAGGACCACACAGCAAAGGGCTGGAAGATGAGTCTTACTCTTTACCTTCAAGAGCTATTGTAACATACATATACAAAGCGCAAAACTGATGTGGGAAGCAGGTCTTAAAAGCAGTTTCAAAATACAATAAAATCTTCATCACTAAAAATATAAGGGCAATGTTTACCTTTTCATGCTTTTCTGTTCAGGATCTTAAATGCAACAAATGGACAACTTTGCTTTAATTAAGTAGAAGAGGTAAAGTTAGCTAAACATTTACAGTCTTCATGTGCGTTTTTCTAATTTTCATTCTTGCTCCTTTTGTAGGTATCTGCATGCATTCCTGTTTTCAAACTGGCTAGAAACAGAAAGCCTGTATTATTTTATTGTCATTTTCCTGATCAGCTACTTACTCAGAGGAAGTCACTGATAAAGAAAGCCTACAGAGCTCCCATTGACTGGCTAGAAGAAAAAACAACTGGCATGGCCGACTGCGTTGTAGTCAACAGTCATTTCACTGCTAAAATATTCCAAGAAACATTTTCTTCATTATCTCATATACAGCCAGATGTCCTATATCCGTCATTAAATATTCGTAACTTTGAATGCAGCGTTTTTGATGATCTCAGTGAACTTGTTCCAGTGGGCAGAGAAATTGTATTTCTTTCAATCAATAGATATGAGCGAAAGAAGAATCTTACTCTTGCTCTTGAATCTTTATGTGCACTTAATTTCAAACTGAATTCTATGGACTGGGAGAAGATTCAACTCATCATAGCTGGGGGTTATGATGAGAGAGTTAGAGAGAACATTGAACATTATCAAGAGCTGAAAAACTTTGCAGAGAAATATGAAATTGGTAACCATGTTACTTTTCTAAGATCATTTTCTGACAAACAAAAGCTTAATCTGCTTCATAAATGTACATGTATATTATACACTCCCAGTAATGAACATTTTGGAATTGTTCCAGTTGAGGCTATGTACATGGGTTGCCCAGTAATAGCTGTCAATTCAGGTGGTCCTCTCGAATCTGTTGTGAATAATGTGACAGGTTTTTTGTGCCCCCCTATTGCTGAAGCATTTGCTGACGCCATGGAAAATTTTGTTAAAGACCCTTCTCTTAAAACGACCATGGGAAAGTCTGGACATGCAAGAGTTCTGGAAAAATTTTCCTTACAAGCATTTACTGATCAGATCTATAATTGCATATGTAAACTAACTGAATGTAAATGATTTCTATGCAGACTGTTTTGTTACTGATACTGACCATTGGAAATTTGCGTTGAACAGAATGTGATAACATTTTCTTATAGTTTTAGAATGTATTTTATTTCAAGAGCCAGTAAGATGGTCTCAGAATGGCTAAAATTAAAACTCTCTTCTGTGGTTACAGCTCCAATATTCTCATTATGTGTAGCTGGGGTACAAAAAAATAAGGAGATAGAAAAGGAAACTGTTGATGTTGTAGAAGAGCGATTGTTCACCAGGAAAAAGTGGGTATCTAAAGGGACATAAAACAAAGGGAGGAGCCAGCTTTCATCACATTAGGAGCCACATAAAATACAGAGTCCAGGAGACAGTCAAAGACTTAAGCTGGCCATAACAGATTCCTCCATCCATGCTAAACAGTGCAGTGAACATAGCTCCCACTGCAGCTCCTTTTGAAAGAGGTTAATTGGGTTTTAGTTTTGTCAAGCTGGGTGGGCCACCCATTGTAAGAATTTAGGTCGATTCCTGTGAATCGGCCAAAATTCCATCAGTGTTTGGCCCCCTGTGCAGCTCTGGTAGATATTGTAGTTGGCTGGTGGCCACACTTGCATGATTTTACAGCCTCAAGGTGTTTTCAGTCATTTAGCAATGGAATCCACATTATTATAGGTGAATGAGCAAATATCCTTCTCCTCCTGACCTTATATGCTGGAATTATCTTCTGTTACCCGATTCTGTAAATACATTTGTAAAAACACTTAAAAGAGAACTAATGGGGTAACCTTTTTATCCCATAGTTCTCTTAAGGGTCACGGGAGGACATATTCTAACGTCCTCCGGCGACCCAAAGCTCCGTATATAGCGGGCTATTACTCACTATATGCTGAGATTGCCGCAGCCGGGACGGATCCCGACAATGCTGTCGAGATCCACCCAGCTGCTTGAGTGACAGCTGTCTCTGCTTATAGTTACATAGTATTTGAGGTTGAATAAAGACATTAGTCCATCAAGTCCAACCTATTAGGATCTCATTCTAGGAGTTAGGGGGGGGAATCCCTGCGGAGAGCGGTGACTGACAATCATTGCTCTCTGCAGGGGATGATCGGAAAGTGAGCGAGCGACGGTGTGTGCTCGCTCACTTCCCGATCTATAGAGCTGACCTGTGACAGTTTCATTGTCACAGGTTGGCTCGAACTATGAGGTTCAGTGAAAATCACTCGCCTCATAGTTCTTCTTTTTAATGAAACTTGTGTTGCAGAAACAGCAGCTTTTCATATTGGATGTAATTTACTATTTTTCTGCAATAAACAAATCAATTCTTAAAAAGGCCTAGACGCTAGTTGCTTAAACTGTTTTTTTGTGTTTTAATATGTTCATTGTGAACAACAATTATATTTTATTGAACCATCACTCCCATGTGACTCCCATCACACCTACTGTCTGAGGTATTTATATGGGTATATGTAAGTTTAAAGAATTGTTTCTGCACTATGCTTATGTTATTTTACAGTAGACATCACTTGAGTTAAGTATACATCTCTACAACACTTGTTCCTTTTTTTGTTAATTTTCCTTCCAGCCTGAGTAGGATGACTTGTCAAGGGGACTCTCCTTGTTTAAACCAGAAACGGAAAACCAAAAGGGCGCAACACTAGGTCAGCTGACTGACCGGGTCGGACGAAACAGGGAAGGTGACAGGGAAAATAATGTGACAAATGGATGCAAAGGGCGAAAACCAATGAACAGCTGAGGAAACAAAAGGATGAGCACTTACATTTTGGATCGTGGGACCAGAGGATGGACGGCCGGTGTGAAGGATCGGGACATCCGCCGATTCTCCCCCACACTACACAGCCCCTGGATTCACAGAGCGGGGCCACGGACTTAGTCCCCATTCTTTTGTTTTCTCCTTCTCCCCCCTCGTCCACAGCCTCCTCTCCCCATGTGGATGCACATCTTCTGGCACACCAGTTTCAGATAGACACCACGTATGTCCCGATCCTTCACACCGGCTGTCCATCCTCTGATCCCACGATCCAAAATGTAAGTGCTCATCCTTTTGTTTCCTCAGCTGTTCATTGGTTTTTCGCCCTCTATATCCATTTGTCACATTATTTTCCCTGTCACCTTCCCCGTTTCGTCCGACCCGGTCAGTCAGCTGACCTAGTGTTGCGCCCTTTTGGTTTTCTGTTTCTGGTTTGCATATCCACAGGCACTCCTCCTGGGTTTCAGTGCTGCATACTAGTTAGGGTCACATTATCTACCCCCTCAATATCATTACAAGAGCGCTGTTTGTACGATTTGTGATTTCTCTTTGTCTAAAGTGAACCTAAACTGTTGAAAAAGGTCGCAAAAATGCTACGGTGCACATAACCTTTGCAAGTGCCTATGCCAGTCTGTAAAAGGATCCCTGGAGGCACCTTGGTTCCAAAGTGAATGTAGCCCATGGGGCCTCAACTTGAGGCAAAGTCAGGCTTAAACCCTGCTCCTTTCCGGCTTTGTGCTGTGTCAGTCTTTCACCTGTCAAATACCTGTTCGAGTCTGTAGCACCTACTGAAGTTCTGGCATTTGACAGTGAGCAGGACTAGTAGGGGATGAAGCTAATCTTCATTACATTATATGTCACTGTGCATACTGTCAAACTTAAAGACCCACTTAGGGCTGCTGTTAAATTTACCAATGAGGTGCCCCCCCCCTCCCTTTAATAGGATTGCAGGGGTAAATGCTTTGGCTAGAGAAGAAATTAATAGTTTGAAATACTTACCTTATTCTTTGCAACTGCAGGGTTATATAAGTATTTCTACTTATTCCAAATTATTACAAATAAGTATTTGTACATCTTGCCCCCCTCCCTCTTTCAGCCAAATGAGCATTTAACCCATGCGGGGGGCGGGGTTGTAGAACTTCAGTGCAAGTTAATGAAAAATATTACTGGCTGGCAGGTCTATGACAGACAAGACTGTGTAAAGCTGGGTATACACAGTTATTTCCCCCAGTCGTCTTCCAAGACAGCCTCAGAGCAGCTCCTCCTCCAGACAGAAAACGCGTCATTCCAATTTTAGGTAAAGCCTGCCTCCAACATCACCCCTTCAGTTATAGTGTTTCCTCCGTCTGGAGGAGATGCGTCATCTTGGAGGCCACACCTGACCAAATATTTAAGGCTGCTACCTGGTCTAGTTTTGAAACGTTTGTGAAACATTACCGCTTGGATCGGAAGGAAAGTGTTACAAGCGGTGGTCCCTCCCTAATATGGTAAGTTCTTGCTTATCCCCTCTGAGGCTGTCCTGGAAGACGACTGGAGAAAACCGGAGTTAGAACTTACCGGTAACTCTTTTTCCAGTGGTGTGTTTTTTTTGGTCTTATTTCCAGCAGACCTCTGGTTCTCGTGATTACTGAAGGGGTGATGTTGGAGGCAGGCTTTATCTAAAATTGGGATGACGTGTTTCCTGTCTGGAGGAGGAGCTGCTCTCTCTGAGGCTTTCCTGGAAGACTACTGGAAAAAGAGTTACTGGTAAGTTCTAACTCTGGTTTTCGTTCAGAAAAATCTTTTTTTTTGGGTTTGATTCGTCGATTTTGTAATAGTTAATGGGGTCAAATGGATAATTAATTTAGACCGTAGTGGCAGAAAAAAATTCAAAGGAGCAGGATGGAAATTTTTTATCGAACAAATGAAATTCTAACAGTAAATGTGTGTTTTATTCAAGAAACTTCATTCAATTCCAAAACTGTATATTAAAACCAACTGAAAGATGGACAAGAATGACAAGATTTTTCGTATGAACACCGGTACAAAATTCGACCCATTCATAGTCAGCTTTAATATGTTTTGCCATAACGACTTCTTGCTTCCTGTCAGCACTTTTTTTTCTGCACTAAGAATGAGCAGATCATTGCACAGGTTTTGATCTGACAGACATCTGAAAGAAAAGTGAGTGGGTCGAGAGACCGTGTTTGAACAGTTAGGGAGCGGGAACAACCCGAGCTGGACAACTCCATAGCCAGGCTGTAGTATTGGGAGTGTTGACACTGACCAGAGTTTTGAAAGCAGTGTTTTTGCTATTTCGATGTGATCCCTTTTTTTTTTTTTTTAGGAAACATAATGAAAAGATGTTTGCAGGTGAATAAATGTGCACTGAGTCCTTGAAATTTCTACATTTGAAGCCAAACCCTCACAGTAGTAAAGGATTTGTAATTGCATATAATCAGTTTACACATATTTTCCACACTGCACAAGTGCGCAAGTGACACATGTAGTGTCAATTCATCTTCCTGGTTCAGTAATGCAGTTACCTATTAGGGTTGTCACCTTTTTTTCCCCATGCAAAACCCGACCTCCTGATTGGCCGGGAAACCGGCTCAATGCTCTCTCGTCACTAGGGAGCATGGACCTGGCCAATCAGGAAGCCGGGGGTGGGTAATGACTTACCTCCTGGCTTCCTGATTGGCCAGCTTCCCAGCCAATCAGGAAACTAACCGGAGAGTCATTACCCACCCCCCCCGGCTTCCTAATTGGCCAGAAAGCCGGCTCCATGCTTTCTCTTCACCTGGTGAAGCTGGGCGGCGAGTCATTACACGCTGCCCTGCTTCCTGATTGGTCAGGAAGCTGCCAAATCAGACAGCTGGGCGGCGAGTCATTTGGTGACGAGGGAGCATGGAGCTGGCTTCCCGGCCAATCAGGAAGCCGGGCGGCGTGTAGGAAAGCTGGCCAATCAGGAAGCCTTTACCCGCCCCCGGCTTCCTGATTGGCCAGAAAGCCAGCTCCATGCTTTCTCGTCAGTTGGTGATCAAGGAGCATGGAGACGGCTTCCCGGCTAATCGGGAAGTCGGGCGGCAACTCATTACACACCCCTGGCTTCCTGGCTAATCAGGAAGCCGGGCTGCGAGTCATTACACGCCTCCCGGCTTCCTTTAGATGGCCACGGCGTGCTCTGATTTTTTATTTTGCCCTAATATGGTTTTAGTATATTTGGGCATATAAAAAATTTGTTATTTCGGATTCGGATGAACCATCGAATCAACTGAATTTAGTTGATTTGCAGGTTCATCCGAATGCACATGTCTATTAAATATAACAATTGTCTGCCCCTTACATGATAACTCATAGTTGGTGACTGGGGTAAAAAGGGAAGGCAAAACGATTAAATACATTCTTCAGCTCTGTGTATACCAAGGATAATGATGGCGCTCAAGTCCATAATAGGACTAGAATACGCTCCAGCATAGTAAAAGGTAAGAGAGGAGCACAGAAGTAAAGGGGTGACAGCAAAGCATAGGAATAGATAAATGGGAGGTCACTCTAGCCAATCATTGTGCGCGCGTTGGTATTGGGTTCAGGTCCACAGAAATGACAGTGCTAAAGTAGGAATTGTAACGTTCCTTTGAGTTCTGCTCAGTTATGTGAGGAACATCTCTATTTCACTGCCCCTGAGTGGGGGATAATCTGGAGGGTTTCCCTTGAAAGAGGATACCATAAATTGTAGAAAGCTGCTGAGAGCAATGAGGTTGGAGAAGCACACTTTCCTGTTTGGAAGGTTGAAAAACTACATCCTGCAGAACAAGTTTGGGCCTCAGCCACATTAGAGTTGGAAATATTTAGTGCCAAGTGTTAGATATCTTTTAGTTCCTGTTTCAAGGCAGGAAAGGATTTAAATAAGCCCTAGATGTATAATTGGTGCACATACTGTATTTTAAACACAAATTGACACACTGAGGACTATTTGAAACAGGCATAAATTGTTTAAGGTGTAGATGATAACCAGATACCAGGGTTGATTCTGGGATAATCTGAAAACATTGTTTATAGATTTTTAAAGACATTGCTAAAACGGAAGTTACCAGTATTAGTATGTAGAGTCCTTCTGTGAATAAGGTATGAAAGAGTTTAATGTAAGGAATCAACTGCTGCCTTAGTGGCTGTGGATGCATTATTTAGCTAAGGTGAGTATATTTATTGAATACATGAAGCAAAAATGTGTGGGATCAAGTAGACATTTTGGTGAAGATATTCTTTTGGAATGCAGGTAGAAAAGGTGGGTGGTACATAATAATTCATATTCCCCTCACTTTGTATGTAATGCAAAGGTTGTTTTTGAGAAACATAAACAAAGTATAAGTAACTTTTGTTTGGTATAATCTTACTTTGATTATGTAAATGGATTTAGATTTTGTGTTTGTATATGATGTACAGTGTAAATAAAAATATATTTCTATGCTTAGTAAATTTTGTATTTGCTAAAATATAAATCTTCCCCAATGAATTAAGGCATATACTACTGGCCACTAAACTAGGTGGTTCTGATTTGTTTTGAAGTTATACACTATAAAGGACACACAAATATATGTCTTATACCAATCCAGCAAAATCTGTTCCTTGCAACATTGAAGTATTGTGCTTCAGTGAGATGTCAGACCATCGTTTTGTCCTGTCACTACAATCTTTCATCTTCCTTCCTGTCATTGTGAATCTTTTTAAAAGTCTTTGTAAGTGCATTACATTGAGTGTTTTTGGTCTCTGGCAACAACAGAAACTATTGATCTCTTAGCCATATGAGTCCAGAAAGCATGAGGATGTCAATAGAAGGATAACTATTTGACTGTGACTGTTTAGTTGGAAAACCTTTGTAACACCTTTCACTTTAAGGAATGAAGAAAAAATATGATTGCTCCTAAATGTAAACATCCAATGTCTTTATATAAAATTGTTCACCCTGTAATATTTGTGAGCTACTAGCATGTAAAAAAAAAACTGAGCATTAGTTTAAGATAGTTTGCCAATAATCCTGTTGCCTCCATTTTTAGTACCAAATCCCTCTGTTGGACTGAGGCAGCTGAACTCGAAATCAGCGGTACAGTTGTATATGCTGTGAGGAGGAAATCAAGTTCAGGAACACTGGAATCTTTGCAACATGATCAGGCAAGGGAGTGGAGGCAGCCTTGGGAAAATGGTGCATATGAAGTATACCATTCTATTCCACAGTTAGTTCTTTGCCTGTTCTTCAAGGAAATGTACATAAAAATTTGTATTTCTGTGAAGAAAAAAAGAACACACAGTGTACTTTAACCCCTTCGTGATGGGAGACGTACACTGTACGTCCAGCCACAAAGGGACCAAATGACTTGTCACGTACACTGTACGCGACGAGTTATTTGCTGCTTTAGAGGGCTGTTAACGCTGAGAATCAGCTTTTAACATTCATTAATGGATGCCCTTACTACAGAGGCATTCATTAATGAAAGGGTTAACCTTTTTCAGACACCCGATACCTTAATATCGGGTGTCTGATAGTCACAGCAGAGCGGACACACATGCCGGCTCTTGCCGGCATTCTTACAGCTCGTATAGATTGAGAGATATCTCTCTCAAGCTATACTGGCTTTTTTTTTTCTATCATGAATAGATACATAATGTGTCTATTCCTATAATGTATATATTCCTGAAAGCAGAATGTTTGTTTGCTGATCGTTGTTGCAACAATCAGAAAACCTTTAGTAACAGCTGAATCCTGAACTGCTGCAGGATCAGTGTCACTAACTTATTATCGGCTGTTCTGAAGTTTGAAGTAGCCTGATAATAACCAAAAATTTATTAATTTATCAAGCAGTAACAGTGAGATTAATTCACAATGACTGCTTGATATAATTAAATAAATAAAATTACATTTTTAAGTTTAAAAAAAAGTGAAAAGTGTAAAAAAATAAATAAATTGTGAAAAGTGTAAAAAAAAATGTGTATAAGGGACAAATAAATGAATGTATTTATTGCATTTTTTTTTAGCTTTGCTGGTTTTGTAAAAAAAATACTACAAATCAAAACTGGGAAAAAAGTTTTTTTTTAACGTTTTTTTCCTTTTTTTTATATTTTATTTGTCCTAAGTGAGGCGTTAGGGCTACATATTTATATCACATATGTGTGTCTATGTGTCCTCTAAAAAACAATATATAATATGTGTGGGTGCACTTTGTAAGAAAGTATATTACTGACGTGGAAGAATCACATAGCAAAAATGTCAAAAGTGCGTCAGTCATTTACGAACAGAAACTAAAAACAAGCTCAGTCATGAAGGGGTTAACTTTATATCTGTGATCACTATATAGGTAGGAAAAAATCATGACAATAACAAAATGTCGAATTGTAATTTGAATCTAAATTTATAATGTAATAATAATTGGACACAACTTCCTTTTAGTCAAAAAAACTATTTTCAAATTATATACAGTACTGTGCAAACATTTTAGGCAGGTGTGAAAAAATGCTGTAAAGTTGGAATGCTTTCAGAAATATATATTTTTATTACTTATATTTGTCAATTTACAACATGCAAAGTGAGTGAATAGAAGTAAAATCTAAATCAAATCATTATTTGGTGTGACTACCCTTTGGCTTTAAACCAGCATCAATTCTTACACTTAAGCTGGCCATACACTTTACAACCATGGCAAGACTTTTGTCTTGCCATGGTTGTAAGGTAATTTAAAAAAAAGTACGATCTGCCCATCTTGGACAGGCAGATCGTACTTGCTTTCCATACACCTGCTAATTATCGTACGATAATCGGCAGCGTTACAGGCGTGGGCACCTTTACACAGAGTCAGGGATTTTGTAGGATTAGAGTCAGGTGTATGATTAGTCAATTATACCAAGCAGGTGCTAAGGATCATCGATTTCATATGTATGTTGAAGTACAGTAATTAACTGAAACAGATGTGTAGGAGGCTTAAAGCTGAGTAAAGAACGGCCAAATTCTGCTACTAAGGTGACGTTGTGGAAGACTGTTTCATGTCACAGGTCATTCATCATGGCAAGTCTGAGCACAGCAACAATAAAAAAAGGTAGTTATATTGCATCAGCAAGGTCTCGTCCAAGCAAAAATTTCAAAGCAGACTGGGGTTTAAAGATGTACAGTTCAGGTCAGGTTCTTTATGCCTCTTTTGAAGAGGCATACAGAAACTGGCAACGCTGAAGACCGTAAATACAGTGGTTGGCCAAGGAAATTTAATGAGGCAGATGAAAGACACTTAGTGCTTACTTCCCTTCAACATCGGAAGATGTTCAGCAGTGCCATCAGCACCGAAATGGCGGAAACCAGTGGGACCCAGGTACACCCATCTACTGTCCAGAGAAATCTGGCCAGAAGTGGTCTTCATGGAAGAATTGTGGGCAAAAAGCTATACCTCCAACGTGGAAACAAGGCTAATCAACTTAACTATGCACGAAAACATAGGAACTGGGGTACAAAGAAATGGCAGCATGTGCTCTGGACTGATGAGTCAAAATTTGAAATATTTGGCTGTAGCAGGAAGCAGTTTGTTTGCCTAAGGCCTGGAGAGCCGTACAATGAGTGTCTACAGGGAAGCATGAAGGAGGTTCCTTGTAAGTCTGGGGCTGCATTTCTGCCAATGGAGTTGAGGATTTGGTCAGCAAATAAGTGTGGAAGTGTGAGATTGGCCCCAAATGTATTCTGCAGCAGGATAACGACCCCAAACATACAGTAAATGTCATTAAGAACTATCTTCAGTGTAAAAATAAGGAGTCCTGAAACTGATGGTTTGGCCCCCACAGAGCCCTGATATCAAGATCGAGTCTGTTGGGATTAAATAAAGAAACGGAAGGATTTGAGGCAGCCTACATCCACAAAAGATCTGTTGTTAGTTCTCCAAGATATTTGCAACAACCTACCTGCTGTAACATACATGCCTGATCTCTGGTCCAGGTGCGGCGCTCGCTGGCTCCGCCCCCTCAGCTGTTTTAAGCCACGATTGCACAGTGGGCCAGCGTCCGTGCAAGGAGGAGGACGCCGACCTACTGTGCTGACATCCTCGTCTGGATCTCCTAAATCCACACACTACTTCTCAGGACTCTGTCCTGCAACCCACTTGGGACAGCTGATTCCTACCACAGCATACTGCCACAGGCAGCCTCTAACCTGCAGGTTACCATTACCTCAATTCACTGTGTCCTATGGCCAGCCTGTGAACTTCCATTAATCATTGCTGGTTGTTTCAACTATTACTATTACCTGCTAATAGACTTTACCTGGATTACAAACACTGCATGTTACCTGCTTATCAGCTTGTTGCTAAGTGACTTTACCTTGATTACAACCACTGCATGTTCCCTGCTTATCAGTTGTTGCTATCTGACTTTACCTGGATTACAAACACTGCATGTTAACTGCCGTTATCAGATTGTTGCTAATTTACTTTGCTTGGATTAAAACACTGCTTTGATTGCCACAGCTTAGGCCTGTTACTACTTATTCCATGGTGCATTACTGTCTGTAGCTGAGATCCTACCAGACCACGGCCAATACCTTACACCTGCCAAGTTCCTTAAAAAATTGTGTGCAAGTACCTAGAAGAAGGCAAAGGATGGTCACACCAAATATTAATTTGATTTGGATTTCTCTTCAGGTCATTTACTTTCCATTTTGTTAATTGATAAAAATAAACTATTAACAATTTTATTTCTGAGAGCAATCTTACTTTACAGCATTTTTTCACACCTGCTGTCAGCAAAAGTCCCGTTCTGTCCACGGAAAAATGCGCATGCGCAGTACACAGCCTTCCCACGGAAAAACGCGCATGCACAGTACACAGCCTTCCCACGGAAAAACGCGCCAAAGCGCGCACCGGAAGTGACGCACATTTGGTGCGGAAAGGCGCACAGGAAGTTACATGATTAGCCTCCTCAACCTTCGGTCTCCCTACGAGGTACGTGATACCTGCCTAAAACATTTGCACAGTACTGTATATTATGACCCAAACCGTGATATATAAACCTCAGTATAACATAGAGAGAAACTGAACATATGAAATTTACTGTATGAAGAATACACAAAATATTATGTAACTGAATTTTTGTGACTAAGAGCAACATCTCTGTTTAACACAAAAAGCAAATGTAATTGTATCTAAAAGTTATCCATTGCAATGCTAAATCATTGCAATGTAGTGTCTATCTCAAGATCTCTATCAAGTGGTGATAAGTGAGCAAAACAACTCTTATATATTTTTAATACCAAAGATACTGTATGTAATACATTAAAATATAAAAGGTATTTTACTAAATATATACTGTTTATTTGCCTTCAGTTAATAGAATAAGAGTTAGTATGCCTATTTCCAATGGCTTTGCTGAGAAAAAACTAAGAATAGCTTCCACAAAATAGTATTTTTAAACAATAGACCACAACATAATTTACTGTACTGTACACTGGAAGTGACTTACAGTACGCTTTCCTAGAATTTTTTTCCATGGTTATAAATGGAGGCTGCTGTCATAATAGTGGTTTTTGCTGGCTCTAGTGGAAAAAAATGTTTTTCAGTACCTTAACTATTAACAAAAATGTAGCTTATTTGTGTATCACTCAGCTATAGATCCTCAAAAAAAGTTTTGGAAAACTCAATTCATTCCAAAACCAAATGTTAAATAAAAATGAAAATCAAACCAAAATTTCAAATGACAATCGCCAAGCTTGTGATGGTACTATTGAAAGTTCAGATGGGATTTTTTATATTACCAGCCATGCGAAAATCTCTGGTGTGTACTCTACTTGACAAGTCAACAAGATTTAATTGAAGAGAAACAGACATCAAAGGAAATCCAACTGGTCACTGAAGATTTTAGAAAAGCAGCACTTACAGCAGAATTACATAACAATTAATCTGTTGAGAGTGTTACAAAAGCAAGTTTTTGGGGGAAAAACAGTACCTGTATAGACAAACTAATGTGACCAATACGGTCTCATTCCAGGAGAAGGAAACGAGGCAGACAATAACACTAGTTACACTGTTTGTTGTAGACTTGAAGTTTTTTGTTACTGTCTTGACCGTCCGTTATATGTCCAAATCTTTGCTTTTAAACATTGAGAGAAACATTTGGAAATGTATCAAGTAAGTCATCAGAATTGTCATTGCAGCCTTTACAGATTAGTTACAGATTAGTTCAGGAGAGGTAGTAGGCCCATGCAGCCTGATGTTTCCAAATATTTTATTGGAACTGGAATGATACCAAATAGCAGTAGGGGGACCCAAAACAAAACAAAAAAAAGTGAGATGGAGAACCTTTTTTTTCAATTGTTTTGATTTTTTTTTTTTTTTTTTTTACATAGTAACATAGTATGTGAGGCTGAATAAAGAGCTCCATCCAGTTCAATGTGTGTGTGTGTGTGTGTCCTACTCTAACACCTCCCATATCCCTGTAGATTCTGCGAAAGAAGAAACTCATCCAGAAGTTTCTTGAATTTATCAATGTTTTCCACAGATACTACTGCCTGTGGTAGTGAGTTCCAAACTTTCACCACTCTCACAGGGAAATACCCCTTGTGAATTCTAAGATTGAACACTCTCTTCTAACCTCTTGTTGTGTCCCCGGGTTCTCAATATAGTTTTTGGAATAAACAGTTTGTTCCTTATATTGTGGCCCCCATTGATCATTTTGAAGACTGCAATAAGGTCCACTCTTAATAGCCTCTTTTCTAAGGTGAATACGTTTAGATTTTGAATGCGGTCTTCATAACTCAGGCCTTCTATCCCTTTTCATTAATTTTGTAGCACTTCTCTGAACTCTCTTCAGTTCCAGGATGTCCCTCCTGAGAGTCAGCGACCAGAACTGTACCGCATACTCCAGATGGGCCCGAACCAATGATTTATAAAGTGGAAGTATTACTCTTTTATCCCTTGCTACAATTCCTCTTTTAATACACACCAGTATCTTGTTAGCATTGCTGGCTGCTGCATGGCATAGCTTACTATTGCTAAATCTGTGATCTATGAGCACCCCCAGGTCTTTTTCTATATCTGACTTCCCTAATGTAACACCCCCAAGTAGTAGTTTGCGCACAGGCTCTTTACTCCCATGTGCATAACCTTACATTTTTCAACATTAAATCTAATTTGCCATCTTGTAGCCCATGCCTCCATTTTAGAAAAAAAAAGAGGGAACAGAGAGCCACCTCCGTGGGTAAAATCGTTCATTAAGATAAATAAAACAAGGGATATATGTACTTGTTTTATTTATCTTAATAAACTGTTTTACCCACGTAGGTGGCACTCTGTTCCCTTTTGTTTTCTATGTTTGTGGTGGAAGCCCCAGAGCCTTGGATGAGCAGCCCCTCAAGCTGACATAAACTGTGATAAACTGTTGAAAACTTTAAGTATGCAACAGAAAGTGGATCGTTCAGCTGGCAGCCATTAGTGCCAAGAGTTAAAGAAAACTGCATGCCTCAATTTTGCTTAGGTCCTGTTGTAGTACGAAAATCTCTTGTTCGGAATTTACTGCTCTGCAGAGTTTGGCATCATCCGCAAAAACTGAAACTGAGCTATTTAGTCCAATCTTTGTCGTTGATAAATAAGATGAACAGGATTGGTCCCAGGACTGAACCATGGGGCACCCTGCTCCCCACCTTTGCCCAATTAGCAAATTACCTATTTATCACTACCCTCTGGGTCTGTTCTTGCAGCCAATTTTCCACCTATGTACATACAATTTCATCTAGACCTATAGACCTTAGTTTATGGGTTAAAAGTTTGTGGGGTACTGTGTCGAATGCTTTAGCAAAGTCCAGATATACCTCGTCTACTGGTATTCCTTTGCCTAATCCTTGTTTTTTCCTTATTGGCTTGACAAAGAGGCATTGACTCGAAACGTGTAGCCGCCTGACGCTTCCTTCCACCCAGCAAGATGGACCCTACAGCCATCCAGTTTCGTGTTTGCTCCCCCATGAACTTCCATCGCCCATTGACAGCGCAGCAACCGCAGCAGAGCGGCATCCCTGACGTTCTTCACGCACAGCCGCCAGGGCTCGGCCTGGCCAGCTGAGTCTTGACAGCACTCGACAGTTACACCCAGTGCTTAGTATGTTCTCAGCCGCGGCCGCCTCACGCTGCCCCCAGCCAATGGCTTCTCTCCTGGTGCCTAGTTTTCAGAGCAGATCTCCCCCATCTGCCGGTGTGGCATATTCCCAGTAGTAGTTTCCCTTTCTTATCCTTAATTTCCATTTCTATCCATAGTAAGCATTATCCCCATTTTCCTGTGCTATATCATCTCTTACATTCACTGTCAAGTCATTCTTGACATACAGGCATACTCCTCCCCCCTTTTTTCCTTCTCTATTCCTTCTAAAGAAAGAATATCCATAGATAGTTGCTGCCCAGTCGTGTGATCCATCCAGCCAGGTTTCTGTTATTCCCACTAGGTCATATTCCTTTCCGAGTAGCTATAGTTCTAGTTCTTCCATTTTGTTTGCAAGGCTTCTAGCATTGGTGAACATGCATTTCAAGTTTTCACTTGTGTTAACTGTTTTTCTGCTGCCTATAATCTGTCTACTACTGCATGCTTCCATATTTTGTAGAGGTGAACCGAAATGAAAAATTTAAAACCAAAATGAAAATAAATGTCGGGCCGAAAATGTTTTTTTTCTAAATGTTTCAATTAAACAGACCCCTGCTATTTCCCTTTTAAAATAGAAAAAGAGATTGAGAACAAAGTCCTCAATCTCTTTTTCTGCAGCCCCTGTTATAAATGAACAGGCATCCTCTGTTCATTTATAACATGTGGAAATAGTGTGTTTACTATAACCACAATCATGAATGAACAGGAGGTGATGTAGATCACTTCCCATCCATAATTTAGGATATAGTAAACATACTCTGTCCTGAAATATGTACAAATCACTG
Organism: Nanorana parkeri; assembly: GCF_000935625.1. NCBI lineage: Eukaryota > Metazoa > Chordata > Amphibia > Anura > Dicroglossidae > Nanorana > Nanorana parkeri. Next base: position 225,962 of record NW_017307520.1, on the reverse strand, counting down.
ATCGCTGAGTGTTTGTACCTCGCTCTCCATCCTGACACCTGTCACAGGAGGCTGAGCGAGCGGTGCGGCAGGAGAGCTCAGACATGATCTGTGACAGGAGGCTGAGCGATGCAGGGAGGAGAGACACCTGCCACTCACAGCGCTCTCCACCTGCAGCTTTTGGCCACCTGTGACAGTTTCTCTCCTCCCCGCTGGGACACAGAGCAGCGAGGAGGAAAGAAAGCACGGATGCACCACTATATCGGCAGAAAAATTGCACTTTCGGCATTTAGCCAAGCGTGCCATTTTCGGTCGATATGTTTCGGTGCCCGATATATCGGTGCATCCCTAATATTTTGTGTATTTTTTCGGATTTTAGAATCCCTCGTTTCTGTTGAGGTCACCTCACTCCTGAATGTTTTTAGGTTATTACCTGACTCAGTCCTTCCTTTCTACAACCTTTTTGCCATTTTTCCCTCCTCATTTAGGTGCAGTCCATCCCTGCTGTAGAGCTCGGTAGCTGACCGAGAAGTCAGCCCAGCTTTCCAAAAACCCAAACCCCTCCTTTCTACACAAGCTTTGCAGCCACTTGTTCAGCTCTCTAAGTTCTCGCTGCCTCTCTGATGTGGCTCGTGGTACAGGAAGTATTTTTAAAAATACCACTTTGGAGGTCCTTTTCCTAAGTGTCTCACCTAAGTCGTTGAAATCCTTCTTTAGGACACTCCATCTTCCCCTGACTTTGTCAATGGTACCAATACGTACCATGACAGCTGGGTCTTCCCCAGCCCCACCAAATCTGTCCATCTGATCCGCAATATGCCGAACTCGAGCGCACGGTAGACAACATTCTGTTCGGCAATCACGTTCTTTGTGACAGATGACCCTGTCTGTTCGCCTAATAATAGAATCCCCTACCATCAGGATCTGTCTGTCTTTGCTTAAGCCCCTGCAACCCTCTATACCAGAGCAGTCACTCCCCTGGCTGCTAAGGGAGTTATTCTGCTCCAGCAGTGCTACCCCTGAACTGATATCCCTAATATCATGCAAATAGGCATGTTTTTTGGGGTAAAACAATTCAGGGCTGTCAAGTACCTTGGTAGGTGATGAGCCTGAATTGACGAGGAAGGCCTTCCCTTGCTGCTCTCGTCTGAGCCCCACTGGAGTTGGAACAGTAGTTATACAGACAGAGAGGGGCACGAGTGCCTGTGGTTGGTATGACTGCTGAACAAATGGCTGCACCCAATTTAATCTTTTGCCCCATGTGCTCCAAGATGGAGACTCGCATAGTTTAGAGTTAAGACCGCACTATATGTAGGTGCCTTGACGTGGCTGTGCGGCTTTCACATTTTCTGCAGCAGACGTGTTTCTAAACCTCTGCTTTTAACCTTAGTGGTTAGACGGGTTTTTTTTCATGCTGGCTGGTGAGTGTGCCTGGAAACCTTTTGCTGGTATGACTGCTGGACACACTGGATGTGCTGATGCTGACAACAGGACGCCAGAGACAGCTGGTAGGAGATGGCAGAACAGACGACACTTGTGTGAGAGGCTGAAGCGTAGTCAGGAACAAGCCAGATCGGTAACATGCGGACAGCGTGGTACCGGATCAGGAGGCAGGAGAATGGTCAGGGACGAGTCGAGGTCACAAGGCAGGCAGCCAGCAGGCAAAGTCAAGAATCGAGTTGGGTCAAACCGGTATCCGGAGCAGAAACACAGATGCAGGTTAAAGCTGAAGATCTCTCAGCAAAGTGCAGATGTAGGAGCCATCTTTAAATAGCCCGCCTGGCGCCAAGGACATGTGTGTGCACGTTGTTGTGCACGTTTTCGCTCATGTGCAGTACTAGCGGCAGCGCGCCGAATCCGCGCATGCGCATATAGTGCAGCGGTCAAGGCAGAAGCTGCACTATGGTTGTTGACTGATGCACCCTGACAACCACCCTCCTCTAAGATGGCCCCTGCCAGCACCTGTACCGTCAGGTTCAAACTCTTCTCCATGTTAATAATGCTCCTCAGTGTTGCCAGTTTTTACACTAGGCTTATTCACACATCTTGTCTGCCATTTATCACTGACACTTGATCTTACATGAGTTACATGGGTCATAACTAGAGGTGCACCGAAATGGAAATTTTAAAACCAAAACAAAACGGAAATTAAAAAAATTGTCAGGCCGAAACCGATACCGAAAATGTTTTTTATTTTAATTTTTTCAAATATTTTATTTTTATTTATTTTTTCATAAACGTTTTAATTTTTTATATTTATTTTTATTAATTAATTTTTTATTAAATATTTTTATTTTACTTTTAGGGGCTTCGGGGAAATATCAGGGGTCTTAACAGACCCCTGATATTTCCCTTTTAAAATAGAAAAAGAGATAGAGGACACAAAGTCTCTTTTTTTTATCTCTTTTTTTTGTATCTCCTGTTATAAATGAACAGGAATTATCTATGAGTGTTCCTGTTCATTCATAACATGAGGACATGGTATGTTTACTATAACTACAACTATGAATGAACAGGAGGTGATGAACACTCCCATTCATTCATAATTGAGGATACAGCAAAACCAATCTATTTCACTTATTCCTAGTGTGGATACTTTTATATTTTAAATGTAGAGGTTATCTGTAGTTACACACATAAATGAAATCTGCCACCAACTAAGTTTGATGGATTATATGGTGGAATATGTAAATGTACACATCTACATGAGGTAGATCATGTATATTAATAAAGTAGGCAGAATGGTCTGTAGCCCAGATTACCTTAACAGAACATGCTTGTACATGATAGACGGATGTCAGCAGCACACCAATAGTGTTGAAGTACAAAGTGTTTGTTTATTGGAACATCGTGTCACCAGAACTAGCGCTTTCGGGGCCACGCAGGGTCCCCTTCATCAGGCTCAGCAAGGACCCTGCGTGGCCCCGAAAGCGCTAGTTCTGGGGACATGATGTTCCAATAAACGAACACTTTGGACTTCAACACTATTGGTGTGCTGGTGACAGTCGTTTATTTTGTACTGTTTGGCGGCGCCATCCGTGGTCACTGCGAGCACCCCCCTTATTTAATTTGGGGCTTTCCAGTAAGGAGTGCGGCATGGTATTTCTACGTTTGTTCCATGCTTGTAGATGAACCCCAATTTGAATGTTGAATTGGATGAATCTTTTTGTTTGTAAATTGTTTGAATTGGGCCTACATCTGATTCTTCACAAAAATGTTTGGCTGAGTTTTAAAAGATCAAAAAATTATTGTAGATTGAAGAATATTTCTTTAAAAAATATACATACAATGGTGTCAGACAATAACAAAACCAAAGCTTTAAAGAAAATGTGTATCCATAGTGTAAACAATAGTTCAATTGCCCTGAGATGAAAAATAGATTTGCATAGCTTAGTTTTTCTCCAAGGAATTAGTTTATGGTTGGTGACCACACAATAGAGAGAGACACTGCATGCATTATGTTTTTTTTTTTTTTTTACTTATTTATTCACAATTCACATTAAAAAATAGCATTGTCACTTCAGGCACAAAAACTCCTTCAACTGTAAATATATGTATGTATTCAATGGAATGTACAGAAGAAATGCAGGTATATATTACGTTTATATAATGTTCTGGTTTACAATACTTTAAAGAAGAACTCCACGAATTTTTTTTATCATCCCTTGCAGTGGGGCTACCACCGTACTGCAAGGGTTAACTGCTCGTTTGTGTCTAGGTTAAAAATAAACAAAGATATACTCACCCAAAACACGGAGCTGGCTTCTTCTTTGGCCAGTCCCTGGAATGGAGCGCTGTGACAGCTAGCTGGTCAGAGCTCCGGGTGAGTATATACTTTTTTTTTTAGCACCTAGACACAAACAAGCACTTAACCCTCGCAGTGCGGGGGTAGCCCCATTGCAAGTGTTAATGTAAAAAATCATGGAGTTCTTCTTTAAACTATACAGAACAAGACTTTTTCTTTCTAACTTAAATTGTTTGCATGATCCCTTGGTTCACAGCTTGGTGTCTTTGTCAGCCTTATTTTAACAAAGTGAATCAGTGCAACTAATGGAATACACATGGATGGTATGGCTACCAACAACACACAGATGGCTACAGTCCAACCTGGATAACCTTCTACCTTCTTCATAGGGAATTCCTCCTGTATGTGAATAAAACATAGGATGTCATAAGTTTTCTACCCATATAACCATTGAAATACATAAATAGATTCTACCAAGCAAATTATTTTTTTTATGACATGGAGTGATATTTTAGGGTTTTCTAAGCATTTTTGAGTTTGATATTGGGGCCCTATTTATGTTTTAGGTTATTTGAACAGATTTGAGAATAAGGGTTTCACCCGTAAGGTACACCCAATGATTGCCAATCACAATAAATATTAATCAGCATGCTTTTTTTATGTGGCCTTGCAAACCTAAATGTCTCTAGTCATTTGTGTGATCTGGTTATCAGCCCAGGATGTAGGTGATGGATGTGGCCAACAGTTTAGGGAGTAGGGTTTGGTTTATGTCTTTTATTCCATGGAGTGAAGGAAGGTGGGTGTCGGTCATTTGTTGTATACATTGGTCACTTGAGGCCAGGGAGATTGTAGGCATACATACAGCTGTTGCCTTTAGGCTTGAAGTATAGTGTAGGCTTCTGATTTTAGATCTAGGTATAGGGGGAAGGCAGTGTTGACTTATGACTGTGAGGAAAGGGATTGTGGCATGTAATGTGGCCAAGTTGAAGTGCAGGCTAGTAAGTTTTGGTCTATGGAGGAACCATGTAGGTTAAGTAGTGTGGGCTGATGACGTTAGGATATGGAAGGTGTAGTTTTGTCTGCTGACTACAGGTCAGAGGCAGGAGGGAGGGCTAATGAGGGCTGCATTCAGGGGCGTATCTGCCGCGAGGCAAACAAGGCGTTTGCCTGGAGCGGCAGATTCGCGGAGGGCGGCGATGCTGCCTTGCCTAGGGCAGCAGCAAAGGTAAATACACCGCTGGCTGCATTGCCAACTTAGGTTGTATATTGTTTCATTTCCTTTTTGGAAATAATGTGGCTTGAAGACAATGCTCCAAACTCCGGCCATTTTAAGAACCCTTCTGCATTTAATGTAATGAAACAGCGATGTTGCAAGCAGGGTAGGGTGAAGGGGCTGCTGAGAGCGGTCTGAAAACTCTATATATTTAACACAACACTAAGCTCAGTAGTTAAACCTTAAAAATGCATTCAAGTTCCTTAACTATTAACAAACATGTAAATGATTTGTGTATCACTCAGCTGTAGATCCTCAAATCATCTCTGAATTATTGCTGACACTGTCCTTCCTTCTGGAGGGTGGCTACTTTTGTTCCCCATGGTCCCTGTGTGTGTTGTTATGTAGCTACCACTCCAAACTCATTCCTGTCATGGACTCCAATCCCAATACAAATTAGTAAACTAAACCTGAGATTGTAGTCTATCACGGAGTGAGCTTCGAGCAGTGGCTATTTAAAAGATACTGTAGCTTTGAATATAGGCAGACATCAGGCATCTGTGAAATGCACATGCTAGCTGCTTTTGTGACTTTTGATAAGGCATATTAAGCAATGTGTAAGATAAAATAAGATACTCTTATTAAAAAAGTGATAAACCAAATTAGTGCACATTAAGGGGCATATAT
>NW_017307520.1:218374-220071 GCF_000935625.1 Nanorana parkeri | reverse complement strand
ATATATATATATATAGCAATTAAACTGACAGATATTTACTGCAGGTGAATTTTTCTGGTGCATGTGTTTTAAATAGCGATTGATTCACCACCAGTAAATGTTTGGTGAAAGCCACCTACATTGTTTTATAAATATGCCCCTAAGGTATGAAATATGTATGCACCAAACAAGGTAAAAACCATGAAAGATCAATATGCTATGCTGCTGGAGCAAACAGGGCAAAAATGTATAATTTTTATTGCTGAGACCTAAACAGCGGCGTATGAAATTGTGCATGGGTGCTTGCCGCAGTCAAAGGCTGGTTGTGCACATTTACACATGCACACTGGTACTCTACACGCAGTTTTTGCTTTTAGTAGATTTTCAGCATGTCAATTTTTATTAAGTATCGGATAATACAACATAAACAAGTGCAATCATCGGCAGGTAACATGAGTCAGGCACTAGTACATAGACTGCACCTATATCAGTTATAGATCAAAGCACATTAAATGGAACTCAAGATAAACCATAACAACATAATATTGAAACTGTGAGAATATGCCATCGCCATATTACTTCCCTATTGAGGGAACCAGAGGAGTCAAAGTCTGGGTGGTAAACAACCTCAACCCAATATAGGTAATCGTGGAAAAGATCGGTGCTAATATGCTCATAACATCCTGAGAGATAATGGGGGAAATGTGTGCATGAACGGATCAGATCAAATAGAAGGAACCGTGAACTATAGGACATCTAAAGGGCCCAGGGAGTTTGTTAGTTTCGCTTCAAGATACCATTTAGATAATCGGAAAATGGACATCAAGTCTTGTAGCTGCTCTAAGGATAATTCAGCCGCAACAAAGGATGTCCAGGTGGCAAAGAATCTGTTGGTACGCATTTGGTTGAACTTAGTGTTTAATTTGTCTAGCAACATGAGGCGGAATAGCAGGGAGTGGAAATTCTCTATGGATGGGGGATCGCTTTTAGTAGATTTTCACAGATACATATGGTGACCTTTGCATACAAAATAGCCATCAGATGTCACAATTCTGCCAAAACATCATACATTTAAATTGAAACTTATTTTAGATAAGCATTGGCATATATTTGTTCATGATTGGGTTGTTCAGCATGAGTGAAGTACTGTAGTATCTGGGAGATTCCCATGAACCAGCCTCCCCACTGGTATTGTTAATGACTTTGGGAGTCACTGGGTAATAGTGATCACGATGTGATTACTTTTAATATTGAATACAGAAAAGGGAAGTGGGCTGGACGGACCAGAACCCTAAATTTCAGAAGGGCCAACTTTGATGAGCTGCGCAACCTAGTGGGGGAAATAAAATGGGAAAACTTATTTCACAACCTAAACACAGACCAGATGTGGGATTGTTTTAAAAACACACTACATACTGCTACTTCAAAGTGTATACCTTTAGGGAGCAAAAGATCAAAGACTAAACCTATATGGCTTAATAAAACTGTAAAACAACACGTCAAGGACAAGAGAGCGGCATTTATAAAATATAAGATGGAGGGGACGGCATTGGCGTTCCTTAACTACAAAGAATGTAACAAAAAATGCAAACTAGTAACCCGGGCAGCTAAAATTGAGTGCGAAAAGCATAGCGCCATAGATAGCAAAAAGAAGCCCCAAAAACTTTACCATTATATTAACAGTAAAAAGGTGAGAAAGGAGCAGATAGGCCCAATAA